>NC_029787.2:80176746-80189173 GCF_000816755.2 Arachis ipaensis
TAATACATGACAAGATAATTGATAGTTGCAACTTGCAACAGATACTAAAACTAAATTTATGATCTATTCGATCCATATATAAGTACAACAAATAACAATCTCTCCAAAAAAAAAAACCCACAAATAACAAGCATGATTACAGAGAGGAAGACACGAATAAATGAATGAGCAATATGTAAATTGCAAAGACATTTATGTAATTTTGTACTAGGCCAGCAGGAAGAAACCAATTAACAGCGAAGTACAAAGAATTAAGCTAGCTTGAGACACAGATGATCGAACCCTGATGGCTGAAGATTTTTTCCCAGTGCCGCGTGTTCCCATCCCGCCTCCTCTTCTTCTGGCGCCAAGTACTGCAAGCTTTCTGTTGTTGTTGAAAAAGAGGCTCGCCCTATGGTATGGAAACAGGGTCTTGTGTTGGCTAATAACTTGAGTTGTTTGTGAATCTAAGGTTGCAGCATCATGTTCCCCAAGAGCTTTATGGGTCATTAAGAAGAGAGTGAGAAGAGAAGCACACAGAATCCTTCTTCTATCGATCATCATACTGACGCAAACTAAATGCTTAGTGTTGAGTAAAGCAATTAAGAATCAACAGAAAGACAGGAATCGATATGCAGAGTCGTGGGGTTGGAGGATTATCATTTATCAATCGTGTTGGATCTAGATTCTAGACTTAGTCCTCACATGTGGTGGTAGTTGTTGTAGTGGGATCAGGTTAACACATCACGGCCTAACTTTTTGTTTTTAAAATAATTGAAGCGGTTCATTTTTTTTTAATTATTGCAAAAGATTTGATATAATGGCTTAATATTGGAAGTGAGGGTGTTTTGTAAAATTCTGGCGGCAGTACAATAGTAGATTCTGGCCGACACATTTATGAAGACAATATGCAAAGGGCGGATTCTATTTTTTTAATATTTATATAATAATATGCAGAAGGCGTATTGTGTTATTTAATATTAAAGTGACAATACACAGTTTGCGTATTATCAATACACAGATTGCAAATTGTAAAAACACAGACTATGTATTGTAAATTCACAGATTGCGTATTGTCGTTTTCTAAATAAAAAATTATAATTGAAGTCTATAAAAGGAGGAACGGTATTAGGTTGATTGAGTGTGAGAGTGTTTTATTTTTTTGAGAATGTAAGAGTATAAAAATGGAGAGAGGTATTAGTTTGAAAATATATTATAATGGTCAAATCTTTTCCCAAACATCTGAGGGTGTGAGTTTTGTTTGTGAGAATCCACGTGATATTGTTATTCCTTTTGCAATAACATATGATGAATTTAAGAGTATACTTTGTCAATGTGGTGATAATCAAGTATTAAAGGGAGTCGTAAATATTTTTTATAGACAACCTGTTTTAGTGTTTGGTGGTTTCGTTCAGTTTCAAATAATGCATGTGGTTGACGAAGGAAGTATGTAATGGATGTTTTCGATCTACCAACAAACACAGGCACAAGTGTCCGTTCTCGAGTTGTATGTTGAGTTTGAAGAATTAGTTGAGGTTGATTTACCGGAGGCTAACATCGACTGGACAGTTTAAAACACTGAAAGCGAAGAGGAATTTGAGGGCACTTACCATATTGTTGGTCCAACTGAAGAAGTGGGTGAAGATGATATAATAGTTGAGTCTAACGTAGCAGATATGGCAAATACACTGGCGAGCCAACATCCATCTAGAGAGCCTTTTTTTCTTAGTGCTTTGGATGTAGACGCTATGAATGCACCAGAATTTTCTGAGTATATCAATTCAAGTAAGTAGTTATTATTATTATTATTATTATTATTGAATCGTAAAGCAATAGTTAGAATTATTTCTTGTTGTTATTGTTGTAGATCTTGTTGTTGTTACGAAAAGTGAATTTGTTGTTGGCATGAAATTTAGTTCTAGAGAGACTGTTATTGCAGCAATTAAAGATTATACCATTTTCAGGGGAGTGGATTACCGGGTGTGTGAATTTGAACCAACCACTTTTTATGCTAAGTGTGTACAATACGGCACAAGTTGCGACTGGCTTATTAGGGCTAGTCTTATTAAGAGAAAGTTTTGTTGGGTTATAAGACGATACAATGGTAGTCACACATGTACCAGAACTAGAATTTCTCAATATCATGCCAAGCTAAATTCAAACATGATTGTAGAGGTGATAAAGCCATTGGTTGAAGCTGATCCATCTTTGAAAGTGAAATCTGTGATTGCTGAAGTACAGTCAAAATTCAATTATACGACAAGTTACCGCAAAGCATGGCTCGCCAAGCAAAAGGCAATTGCGAACCTTTTTGGTGGTTGGAAAGCTTCTTATGAAGCTTTGCCATCATGGTTTGAAGCAATGGTACAAAAAGATTCATCAGCAGCAGTCGAGATCGAAATTGCACCAGCATACCAAGGGGATGAGGTAGTCCAGGATGTTAGGATACTGACGTGGGTATTTTGGAGCTTTTATCCTTGCATCAGAGCATTTAGAAGCTGCAAGTCAATCGTACAGGTAGATGGGACATATCTGTATGAAATATAAAGTAGCTCTATTAGTTGCAGTTTCTCAGGATGGCAATGGTAATATTGTGCCTCTTGCATTTGCCGAAGTTAAGGGTGAGACTTCTGACGCATGGCACTTCTTTCTTACTCATTTGCGCACACATGTGGTGACTCGAGATGGTGTTGGGCTTATCTCTGATCGTCACGACTCTATTACCTCAGCAATACCTCATAGTAATGGATCATGGGAACCTCCAAGAGCTATCCGAATGTTTTGTGTTAGGCACATAGCATCCAACTTTTTGAGAAATTTCAAGGCACCGTATTTACAGAAGCTGATAGTCAACATGGGAACCTCTAGGCTCAGTGTACGGTTGTGTTTATGGGTACTGGTATAGGTGCATGATGGGTTGTGACTGTGGCTGTGGCTGTGGAACATAACCAGTTAAACGCAGGTGAGCTCCATATTCGTCATTATACCATTGCATATACGCTTCAGATGCTTGATAGTGCACTACAGGATCACCAACCAGAACGGAGGTCAAACATTTTTTCCATCTCATAATGTATGCATAATGCTCATCTCTCTAATCTTTGTTCTTTGGTCCAGTCAGGACCACGTTGTGAGCTTCTGCAAGCATCATAGGTTCACTAGGAACTTCTTGCTGTAAACCAAATTGTCTTTTGACCCTACCTGATGCATGTCATTCAATGCACTCAAATGATATCAGTAGCACAGTTGCACTCCATGTTAAGCGATGTTGCAAGATTTCATTAGGAACTACAATGTTTCCCATACGTTCATGGCTGTACGGGTTCCACACAAACTACAAGCGCATAACAAAACGAACATATAAACATAACTACAAAACAATGCACAATAATAATAAAACTAATAAATGTAATAAAAAAACTTACCCCATCTGCAGAAATATCATCTGTTAACTGCCTAATATGCGAGATGGTCCACTTTTTGTAGCCATGAAATTGCGAGCACCAAGAAATCCAACTAAAATAAAATGAAACTATATTATACTAAATCGATATATTTAAATAATATATTTGAACAATACATACTAAATAATTCATAGTAACATGTTATATTAAGATTAGTAACTTTACCTGCACGCAAGCGGAAAGCTTGGTTGCGATCGCACAGGTGCTAGGAACGATAATCATTCCCAAGCCCATACACAAAGCAGTGCCAATGGACCATCCACATCTTTACAATTATAATGGAATGCTCGACATAATGTCCTATACAAATGTGCCAGGCAAGCGGAACCCCAACTAAAGTCCCTAATCTTAGCAAAATTACGGAGTAGAGGCAAGAACTTTCAGTGGACTGTCATTCCAGACTTGTCACAAAATAAATTTGTGTCGAACAACAATAATATATGAATCTTTACGTACATTTGTCTTCCCAGGGCGGTATCTAACTGCATGCACCGCTTTAGGGTGCGAAGCCATGCAAGTTTGACACCACTTCCTTTGTGATCAGCTGCAGTAGGTATTGTCGCAAATTGTATCATGAATTCATTTTCGAGGCTACTACTACTGCTATCTGTAAATCCTGACACCGGTAAACCATCCGTGGGGAGTCCAAAAATTATTGCAACATCTTCCAAGATAATCATGCATTCACTGTGTGGAAGGTGGAATGTGTGAGTTTCGGGTGCCACCGCTCAATCAAGGCATTGATAAGTCCATTGTGCAAAGTGAGTCTTCCTAGTATCTGAGATATGTGATAAAATCTACTATCCCGTAACTCGATTTCAATTCGGGGATCATACACATCTTGGTGGAGATATTTTGATCCCAAATCTCTTGAATTCTGAAACAAATTGAAAAATACAATGAGTATCAACAACAACAACAACAACAACAACAACAACAACAACAACAACAACAATAATAATAATAAATGAACAAAGATAAAAAATAATTACATATGGTGGACGATCAAGATATTCAACAATATGATCTTCAGAACGCGTAATGTCACGATTCACGAACTTTATTCTGCGTTTATTTTTTCCTGAAAAAAATATATTATATAAACTTTATTACATCTGAATTTAAACATTCATATTTAAATTAAATTTGAATTTAAAAAATTAACTCTTATTTAAATTTATTACATTTAACATTTATAAAAAAATACACAATTAATCTACTAATTATATTAGTAATATTAAAATAACTTACTTGTTAATTTTTGAAGAAAAAAAAAGGCTTGGCAAATAAAGATAGAAGTCTCATGCAGGAGGAAGTATGGAAGGATAGAACTAAGGAAGCATTGAAGAGTAGAAAGAAAGAAAACTGAGTGTGTGAAACTGTGGTTGTGTCTCTGTGAGTGTATGCAAATTGGAGAAGCTCTGTGCAAATTGGAGAGAGAGAGAGATATATAGTAATTATTCACCTTATTCACGAGCTTGCAGGGATTCGACGCGTGTTGACCATGCACACAATACGCGTTTTGCGTATTGTGCTTCCTGAAGAACACGCCCCCATACCCCCGTTAAACACCATTTTTTCTAATATCTTTGTAAATCTCACTTTCTTCATCAATAATGAAATAAAAAACCCGCTATTTGGACGCCAAACGAGTTTGATTTTTGACAAAATTTGCCAAAATTTTATTGATCTTTTGGTACATACGAGGTTTTTTTAAAATTTATTATTTTTAGCCAATAGTTAGTTATTAATATTTAAAAATATAAGTTAAAATATGTTGTTGGATTACTAGATTAAAAAAACATTAGGTTAATTGGAAACTGGTCACTTGGCCGGTCCGGTTGACCTTCAGAACCATCCTGCAAAAAATTGATGAAAAATCGGTTGAACCGGTGGTTAGCCAGTGAACCGGTCGAACTGACCAGATTTTTTATTGCACTGGTTTTTTATTTTTGGTCTGAAACTGTGTCGTTTTGACGCGTAGAAAAAAAAAAGCAAAATGAAAACCCATTACTAAACGTCTGAACCCACATAGCCCCAACCCCTTTTGTTCAGTCCCTCACCTCACCACACCTTAACCCTATTTTCCTCTTCCATTCTTCCTCCAACTCCAACGAAGAGCAGCCGCCACCCAGCCACCATCACCGCTATCCACTCCTCATCGTGGGTCGTCGGTGCTTCTCTCCTCCTTGCCTTGCTCCTCATCGTTTCTAGCTGTCATCTCTTCTCTGCTTCCGGTCAGTCTTTCTGTTGCTGCCTCTTTGCTCCGCACCGTGTCTCGTCGTCGTTGCAAATGTTGCTTCTCCTTGCCGTTGTCGCCTCTCAAATATTTGCTTGGAGCTGTGGGTGTCGCAGTCTCCGTTGTGGTCGTCATCCTCGTCATTTTCGAGCCCCCTCTCTCTCTTTGTCTTTCTGTCCAAGCTGAATTTCTTTCCTCCCTCGCCGTCACTTCCCTTCCTCCCTCGTTGCCGGTAACCACTGCTACTTCAATTTATGATGTTGCTAATTTTCTAAAATAATGGTTGATTTGAACAAGGTTCTGAAAATCAGACCAGACAGACCGGTTCAACTGGGTTAATCAGGAATCTGTCACCTGGCTGGTCCGGTTGACCCTCAGAACCATCTTGCAAAAAAAATTATGTCGTCCATACTTAACATAACAGAATAACAAAAAAATTAAATATTTTTAACTTTATTAGAACAAAAGTATACTTAAAATTTTAAATGGATTAAACTTAAAAAAAAATACTTTATAGAAGTCAAAAACTCATTTGATCCTTTTTTAAGTGTCTAAATGATAAATAAAATCATTAATCAACAGTTAAACATAAAATAAAAATATGAAAAATTAGAGTCGCCCACTTTGAGAATTTGGGATAAATTAAATCAATTCAATGACTAGTGAAGATGAGATAGTTGATTTAATTGGTAATTTTGTTATGGGTTTACAAGACGAAGACTTAGGTTTCTGAAGTATTATGGATGGACTAGTTGGGTAAATTGGTGGAGTACTATATTGGTTATAAAATTGAGAACTATGAGACTTAGGTTTCTGAAGTATTATGGATGGACTAGTCGTGTTATTTTTTCCTTCTAAATATATTTATTATATACGCTTTAG
Organism: Arachis ipaensis; assembly: GCF_000816755.2. Taxonomy (NCBI): domain Eukaryota; kingdom Viridiplantae; phylum Streptophyta; class Magnoliopsida; order Fabales; family Fabaceae; genus Arachis; species Arachis ipaensis. The sequence continues at coordinate 80,183,311 of NC_029787.2, forward strand.
AACTGTCATGACACATTATTATCCTTTGCTTTGCGGCATGAGATAAGGCTTATGGTGATAGGGTGTTACATATGGCTTCGTACTCTACTTGATTGTTAGAGGCTGGAAACTCAAATTTTAAGGATAGTTCTGTGCGAGTTTCTTTTTTATTCTCTAAAATGATTCTGCTCCACTACTAGCTTTATTGGATGGTCCATCCACATATAACTTCCAAGTTGTTGGACTTTCGTGGATGTCAGTGTATTCAGCCACAAAGTCGATCAGATATTGGGATTTGATTGCTGCCCAAGTTTCATACTTTAAGTCAAACTCTAATAACTCTATTGCCCATTGTAGAATCTGGTCTGTAGTATCTGTTTTTTGTAAGATGTGCTTCATAGGATAGTTAGTTTGGACCTTTATAGTATGGGCTTGAATATAAGGTTGGAGTCTTTTGGAAGTGATAACAAGGGCATATGCGAACTTTTCTATCTTTTGATAGTTTAGCTCTACCCCCTGTTGAGCCTTGCTGACAAAATAGATTGGTTATTGTCTCATATTCTCAGACTAAAGCTAAGGTTGTGGCTCTATTTGCAACTGTTAAGTACAAGACGAGCTTTTCCCCTGGAATAGGTCAGTGAGTATTGAGAATAGGGGTAGAGACTTCAAAGCTGATTTTACTCAGAAATTTTTTGAAGTCTTGAAAGGCATATTCACATTCTTGAGTTCACTCAAATTGGCTTCCTTTCTTGAGTATTGAGAACAGGGGTAGAGACTTCAAAGCTGATCTTACCAAGAATTTGGATAAGGTTACCAACCTTCCATGTAATTGTTGGACTTCTTTGAGACAGGTCGGGCTTTTCATTTCCAATATTGCCCTGTATTTGTCCGGGTTGGCTTCAATACCCTTTGAGGTGAGCATAAAGCCTAAGAACTTCCCATCTTCCACTATGAAGGTACATTTTGAGGGATTTTAATCTCATCCCATACTTTTTTATTGTGCTGAATACTTTGGTTAAGTCAAACAAGATATCAGCCTCTTCTTTAGTCTTGACAAGCATGTCATCCACGTATACTTCTGTTTACTTTCCAATGTGAGGTGAGAACACCTTGTTCATTAATCGTTGATACGTGACTCCCACATTCTTTAATTCAAAAGGCATAATCACATAATAACAATTAGCCTTTGGAGTGATGAAAGAGGTCTTCCCTTAGTCCGGCTTGTACACCGAGATTTCATTGTAACCATGAAGGAAAGGTACTTATATCTTGAAGCTGAATCAACCAAGGCATCAATGCTTGGGAGGGGATATGGATCCTTGGAACAAGCTTTGTCGACGTCAGTGTAATCAACACACATCCTCCATTTTCTGTTGCTTTTTCACAAGGACCACATTAGCCAATCACAAAGGGTATTTTACCTCCCTTAAGAATCCGGCTTCTAGTAAAGCTTGACCTTATTCTTCTACAACTTATGCTCTTTCAGGGCCGAGCTCCCATCGCTTTTGTTGAACAAGGCAGAAGCATGGGTAAACGGCGAGCTTGTGACACAGGAGGTCAGGGTTTATCAGGCATATCGGAGGCTTTCCAGGTGAAGAGATCGAAGTTTCTTTGTAAGAGCTCAACAAGACTTGCCTTTAATTTTTTTCCAAGTTGGCCCCCTATGCTTATTGTCTTTTCTGCCTGATTTCCAATTTGAATATTTTCGACCTTTCCTTTGGGTCGTGGACGTAGTTCTTCCCGTGCTCGGATACCACCGAGCTCAATAGTGTTGACTTTCTTACCTTTTGAATTGCCCCTTAGGTTGAGACTTTCATTGTAACACTTTCTTGCTAACTTTTGATCTCCTTTTATAGTGGCAATTCCCTCTACAGTTGGAAATATCATACATAGATGAGGTGTAAAAATGACTGCAGCTAGTTGGTTTAAGATAGTCCAAACTATGAAGGCATTGTAAGTTGATGTCATGTCGACCACAATATAGTCAATGCTTAAGGTTATTGATTTCATGCCCTTACCACCAAAAGTGGTATATAACGAGATGAAACCAAGAGGTTGGATCGGCGTATCTCTTAATCCAAAAAGGTTGTTTGGATAAGCCTTCAGTTCCTTTTCTTCTAACCCAAACTTATCAAAAGCGGGTTTGAATAATATGTCAGCTGCGCTTCCCTAATCTACCAAAGTTCTATGGAGGTTTGCATTAGCAAGGATCTTTGTGATTACCACAGGGTTGTTGATGAGAGGAACTTTTGCGTGGTCTAGAAATTTGCGGATAAATCCTCGTTGCAAGTATAGTTTCTAAACCTTCAAAAGTCCTTTCATACAAACGTTTTGGGTGTCACAAGTAACAAACCCCTTTAAAAATTGTTAATCGAGTATTCAAACCTCGGGTCGTCTTCTCAAGGAACTGCAAGGAAGTATGTTCTTATTATTGGCTATAAAGGTTGTAATCAGGGTTTAGAAGGTGAGAAGCAAGTGATTTAAATGACAAGTAAAGTAGAGGGTAATTAAAATAAATAAATACTGTAAAGCAAACTTCTGGGAAGGTAAGAGAAATTGGAAGTCCAACTTAGTTATCTCTCTCAACAATAATGAAAGTTGAATCTAAATTCCACTTAGTTAACCTTTGCTAAAACAAAGGAAAGTCAAGGGACTAATTAGTTTGACCTTCGAATCCTATTTATTTCCTAAGAAAAAGTTAGGATTATTAAAGTTCAGTTCAATTAGCAAGATAGCGATTATCAGTTATGTTGAGTTGGATAACTCCTGAGTTACTGATTTCTTAACCAAAACCAAAAGAAAAAGAGTAAATCTACTAGAATAAAAATGTCTTCAGATGGGAAGCAGTAATCATGTAAATAAAAGAAAGCAGTCATGAATTGAAATACCTCCAATAACATTAATTAAGAAAATTATATATAACATGGAAGAGTTCATAAATTATATAAAAATAAAGAACCTGGGATTGAGAGTCACTCCTAAAACTAAGAGAAGTCCTAAATCCTAATCCTAAGAGAGAGGAGAGAACCTCTCTCTTTAAAAACTACATCTACTCCTAAAATTGTGAATATGAGAGCCTCCTCATGAATGGATGCATTCCTCCACTTTATAGCCTCTAATCTGTGTGTTCTGGGCTGAAAACTGGGTCAAAAGCAGCCCAGAAATCGCCCCCTGCGATTTCTGTTACGTTCAGGTCGCGGAAAGGTGACGCGGCCGCGTCGTCCATGCGGCCGCGCGGATTGGGTGTTGGCCAGGTCAGGCGTCCGCGTGACCCACGCGTTTGAGTCACCTGGCGTCGGGGCAACTATGACAAATTATATATCAAATCGAAGCCTCGGACGTTAGCTTTCCAACGCAACTAGAACCGCGTCATTTGGACCTCTGAAGCTAAAGTTATAGCTGTTTGAGTACGAAGAGGCAGGCTGGACAGCTTAGCAATTTCTCCAACTTATTGTATTCCTTCCACTTTTGCATGCTTCTTTTTCATCCTCTGAGCCATTCCTGCCCTATAATCTCTTAAAACACTTAACACATATATCCAGGCATCTAATGATAATAAGAGAGGATTAATATTAGCAAATATAAGTCCAAAGAAACATGTTTTCAATCAAAGCACATAATTAGGAAGGCAAATGTAAAGACAATCCATGTAATTACAATGCAAAATCTAACTACCCATTAACTATGTTTTCCACATTATTCATGCATTCTAATTCTAAGTACCGTACATATGCATTGCTTTCACCACTTACTTTGGGGCATTTTATCCCCTTTCTCTTATTTGCACTTTTTCTTTTCTTTTTCTCCCTTCTTTTTTTTCTTTTTATTTTTCTTTTTTTTGTTTTGTTTTCTTCACTGCATATGATTAAATTATTGAATGCAATAATATATGCTCAACTATTGTTTTGCACATTTTCACAAGAGACAATTCAAATTAAGGACATTATTGTTTTCCGCTTAGAGTTAATGATGTGCTAAAGTAAAGAACAAAAGGGTAAAATAGGCTCAAAATTGGTTTGCAATGGATAATGAAAAGGTTAAGGCCATATGGGTATGTAAGCTAAGTGAAACAAAGGCCTCAATCATATAAGTGCATGTATACATCAAATAATGGAAATATAGAATTAAGCAAGACAAAGATCATAATTTTAGAGAGAAAAATACACACTAAAACAGAATTTTGGTTAATAAAATGCAACCAATTCAAATAGGCTCAAAAATCTCACAGGTTTTGTGTGTTCGAGTTCTAAACCATGTTCCAGTATAATATCTCTTCAAACAAGTGTAACATTAAATTTTATTCAAATTAGTGAAATACTCTTAAAAGCTTTTTTTGAAAAAGAAAATATTACTTCAACCAAGTTATAAAATATGCAAAAAATCAAATAAATATGCAATCAAACATGCAAATGAGACAATGAACTAACAAATAAAATAAAAAATTTGGTGTTTGAGAAGGAAATACTAACCCACGGAGATCGATATCGACCTCCCCACACTTAAAGATTGCACCGTCCTCGGTGCATGCTGAGATTTGCAAGTGGACGGGGGTTGTGGTTCCTCTGCTGGGGCTCTTTCTGTTCCTTTCCTTGCCGGTAGTTTGGGAGTAGCTTTCTCTTTACCCTTCTTGGTGGCCATCCTGAAAAGGGAAAAAGAAAGTAACTTATAAAGCTAAGGGTTAGAGCAAGGAAGAGAGCGGGAAAGGTGGTAATCAATGCACAATAAAGAAGAATGACATTAACACACGCTCATGAGTACATGTGAAAAGTCATCAATGGAAAATAGCTAGTGCATATGATAACAATTGAATGCAAGGTGTTTATTGGCATGCAGGCAAAGGCATGAGTAGTTCTGTGCGCCGCTTATGACGCGGACGCGTGAGTGATGCGGTCGCGTGGTGCGTGACAAGGTCAGGTGACGCGGACGCGTGGGTCACGCGATTGTGTGGCCTGTTTTGTGCGATTGGCGCGAGTGCGGCCTCGCGGTCGCACAACTCTCTGTTCAAAACTCAGTATTGCCAAAATCCAGGGTGACGCGGTCGCGTGGTCGACGCGATCGCGCGGGTGGCCTTATTTCCAATATGACGCGGACGCGTGGGTAACGCGTTCGCATGGCAGGGCTTGTGCTACTAGCATAGGTCCAGCCCAATTCCAGCTCAACTTTCGGCCATGCACCCTTTTGACGTCGAAATCCTGGTCACGCGGCCGCGTGGGGCAATGCAGTGTTAATATGAATGTGATGCAAAGCTCCAGGTTCAATATAATAAAATAAAATAAAACTCAAAAACAAATAAAACTAAATAAAAATGAAAAAGGAACGATCATACCATGGTGGGTTGTCTCCCACCTAGCACTTTTAGTTAGAGTCCTTAAGTTGGACATTTGATGAGCTTCCTGTTATGGTGGCTTATGCTTGTATTCATCCGGGAATCTCCACCAATGTTTGTATCTCCAGTAACCTCCGGGGTCCCAAACTAGGCGCAGAAAGCCTTCAAGTAAGTTAAAGCAAGTGACCAGGCCCCAAGAGTGGTGATTGATAGAATGGATTCCGGGGTCCCAGACCTTGCCTTTGCACCCGTCTTTTGGTTGAGCTATATTGTTCCATCCGGGTGGCAAGCAGTCTGAATTCTCACGTAAGCGGCCAAACAACTTCCTAGACCCATTCAGTTGAGCTTTACACCAACCTTTGCATTTAAACTTAAAGCTTCCAACCATGATGAACCTTGCAGGACAATTCTTATCTTCCTCTTACTCTTAATGCCACAAAGAGCTCTAAGTTGACCATCCGTCTCCAGTAGCCCATATTCAAGTGGGATTAGAAAGCTAAGGGATATGAAATTTACCCACTTGCATGTTGTGAAGGATGATGGCAACTTAGGGGGAGG
>NC_029787.2:80189218-80197737 GCF_000816755.2 Arachis ipaensis
ATGTTGAGGAAATGGTTCATAGGCATATGGTGGTGGTTGTTGATAGTCTATTGGAGGTGATTGTTGCCATGAGGGTTGATCAAATCCTTGTGGCTCCTCCCATCTTTGATTGTTCCAACCTTGATGCCTGTTCTCATTGTAATTTCTTTTTCCTGCAACATAATTGTAACCAGACTCATAGCCAAAGGAGTGAGAGTTCATAGTAGCAAAATAAAAATTAAAAATAAATTTAAATTTAAATTAAAAGGTTATTTAAATTTTGAATTTGAAAATTAAATTTTAAAATTTAAAATTTTGAAACTTGAATTTTGAAATTTGAATTTTTGAAATTTGAAATTTGAAATTTGAAAATTTTTAAATTTAAATTTTGAAAATTTTTAAATTTGAATTTTGAAATTTGATTTTTGAAATAAGATAAGATAAGATAAAAATTTTAAAAATAAAAAACTGAAAATTTTTTTTTTCGAAAAAATTAATTAAAAATATTTTTGAATTTAATGAGAAAAGAGAAAAACAATAAAATGACACCAAATTTCAAATTTTTAGATCAAAACGAAGAAAACAACTAAGAACAGCTTGAAGGTCAAGATGAACGTGAAGAACAAATTTTTGAAAAATTTTTTTTAATAACTAAATAAAAACAAATAACCTCTTAATTTATGGAAAAGCAAAAATAAAAACAAAAATAAAAACAAATAAACAAGCAAAAATAAAAAAATATTTACAATAACCAATAATAAGGCACACGTTTGCAATTTCCCGGCAACGGCGCCATTTTGATGAGAGGAACTTTTGAGTGGTCTAGAAATTTGCGGATAAATTCTCGTTGCAAGTATAGTTTCTAAATCTTCAAAAGTCCTTTCATACAAACGTTTTGGGTGTCACAAGTAACAAACCCCTTTAAAAATTGTTAACCGAGTATTCAAACCTCGGGTCGTCTTCTCAAGGAACTGCAAGGAAGTATGTTCTTATTATTGGCTATAAAGGTTGTAATCGGGGTTTAGAAGGTGAGAAGCAAGTGATTTAAATGACAAGTAAAGTAGAGGGTAATTAAAATAAATAAATACTGTAAAGCAAACTTCTGGCAAGGTAAGAGAAATTGGAAGTCCAACTTAGTTATCTCTCTCAACAATAATGAAAGTTGAATCTAAATTCCACTTAGTTAACCTTTGCTAAAACAAAGGAAAGCCAAGGGACTAATTAGTTTGACCTTCGAATCCTATTTATTTCCTAAGAAAAAGTTGGGATTATTGAAGTTCAGTTCAATTAGCAAGATAGCGATTATCAGTTATGTTGAGTTGGATAACTCCTGAGTTACTGATTTCTTAACCAAAACCAAAAGAAAAAGAGTAAATCTACTGGAATAAAAATGTCTTCAGATGGGAAGCAGTAATCATGTAAATAAAGGAAAGCAGTCATGAATTGAAATACCTCAAATAACATTAATTAAGAAAATTATATGTAACATGGAAGAGTTCATAAATTATATAAAAATAAAGAACCTGGAATTGAGAGTCACTCCTAAAACTAAGAGAAGTCCTAAATCCTAATCCTAAGAGAGAGGAGAGAACCTCTCTCTCTAAAAACTATATCTACTCCTAAAATTGTGAATATGAGAGCCTCCTCATGAATGGATGCATTCCCCCACTTTATAACCTCTAATCTGTGTGTTCTGGGCTGAAAACTGGGTCAAAAGCAGCCCAGAAATCGCCCCCTACGATTTCTATTACGTTCAGGTCGCGAAAAGGTGACGCGGCCGCGTCGTCCATGCGGCCGCATGGATTGGGTGTTGGCCACGTCACGCGTCCGCGTGACCCACTTGTTCGCGTCACCTGGCGTCGGGGTAACTATGGCAAATTATATATCAAATCGAAGCACCGGACGTTAGCTTTCCAACGCAACTGGAACCGTGTCATTTGGACCTCTGTAGCTAAAGTTATAGCTGTTTGAGTGCGAAAAGATCAGGCTGGACAACTTAGCAATTTCTCCAACTTATTGTATTCCTTCCACTTTTGCATGCTTCCTTTTCATCCTCTGAGCCATTCCTGCCCTATAATCTCTGAAAACACTTAACACACATATCAAGGCATCTAATGGTAATAAGAGAGGATTAATATTAGCAAATATAAGTCCAAAGAAACATGTTTTCAATCAAAGCATATAATTAGGAAGGCAAATGTAAAACCATGCAAATAGTATGAATAAGTGGGTAAAGAGTAGATAAAAACCACTCAATTGAGCACAAGATAAACCATAAAATAGTGGTTTATCAGTTGTCTTGACCAAGTGTCACCCCTGAGCATATTCTTTGGTGAATGAGATGGTAGGTAAGTCAGACACTTCGTTTTCCTTACCGACTTGGTAGACTTCTTTTAGTTCCTTTTTCCGATAAGACTTCGTTATGCCTCCAACTGCAAACCCTCTATCAATCATATTCATGTGTTTTTCAGGAGTTTGTGGTGGCCGATCTCATTGATTTTTCCTTCATCTCCTCTCTTCCTTTTCTCTGGATCGTTGGGCCTATCTGCAAGGTATCTGTCTAACCGACCTTCTCTAGCCAGTTTGTCTATCACATTTTTCAAATTATAGCAATCATTAGTGGAATGTCGATATAGTTTGTGGTACTCGTAATACTCCGTCTGACTTCCAGCTTTCTTGTGCTTAATAGGACGAGGAGATAGAAGGTTTTCAGTGTAGCAGATTTTCCTGTAGATGTCGATGAGAGAAACTAGGAGTGGGGTGTAGTTATGGTATCTTCGTTGCTTCTTTTAGCTGTATTCCTCTTTTTTCTTTGCTTCTTTATCTTTATCCCAAGCTTGAAAGGGAGGGTTTTGCCCTGGAACTAGCTCTCTAAGTCAAGAATTCTCCTCATGTTAATGTACTTCTCCGCCCATTCTCGTACTTCATCCAGAGAGGTCGGGCGTTGCTTGGATATAGATTGGGAAAATGGCCCTTCTCTAAGGCCGTTAACCAACCCTATTATCACTGCTTCTGGAGGTAAGTTTTGTATCTCCAAGCAAGATTTGTTAAATCTTTCTATATAATCTTGGAGAGTTTCTCCGGCTTCTTCTTTAACCCTTAGGAGACTTGGAGCATGCTTGACCTTATCCTTCTAGATCGAACTATGTCGTCGAAGCAAGTTACCGACATAGGAGGCAGACTATCAAACCACTTCATCGCCACTTCAGCTAATGTAGTCGGGAAAGCATTCCAGCGAGTTGCATCAGACACGTCAGCTAGGTACATCCGATTTTAAAATTGCTAAGGTGGTGTCTTGGGTTGGTCATTCCATCATAGAGATCTATTTTAGGGCTTTTGAAGTTACTAGGAACCTAGCTCGCATGATCTCTTCAATGAACGTACTTCTTTATGCAAATCTCTTTCCGTTTCTCTTTGTCACTCGATCTCCTGCTCAAGTTGATCTAATCGGCCATGGTACCCATGTACAAGCCCCATGATCTCTGTTGGATGAGAGGCTTTTCGTCCTCGAGTGGATGAACTTCTGAATGGATTCGCAGCAGTGGTGGATTTTTTGATGTACCCTCTCCGTGGGGGCCACTCTCTCTTTCATGTGGTGGAGGTAACACAAGTGCTCAATCATCATTGTGAGGCTCTGGTTCTGATTCAGATGCTGTATAGTCGTCCTCAAATTGATTGTCAACCATGAGTGGGTGTAAACTTCCAGGTCCCGAACAATGGTGCCAACAGATAGATTTGGGCTTGAACATGAAGTCTAGATTCTTTTTAGGGTAGCGTCTAACTTCCACTGGTGTCAAGGTGCCACCATTCAAGTTACTTGCAAGGAGGTGTGGGTGGTACCTGCAAGGAACTCCGATGCTTAAGTTAACATGGGTTTTAGGCAAGTTTTTAGTAGAGTGGGTTTTGAATATACCTAAAGGTGTTATTGTATTTATAGTAGAGTAGATAACTACCTTTTTAGAGTAGTTCTACCTTTGATGGTGGATAACTCTTCCTATTTTCTAGGAAAGTTGCTGAGATCTCCCTTCTAGATAAGTAGGAGATATCTTAGGAGTTAGTTACTTATTTGAATAAGTAGGGCTAAATTGTCGTCTTCGCATCCGACCTTTAACAAGTCGGGTAGTTATAAGTGATACGAGATCTCTTTGTTTGGACCTTCATTCATTCGGTCCTGGCTCTGTTTTTAGGCATGGATATGAACTGATAATTTTTCTAAAAACCTTAGAAAGACAATTTAAAGCCGAGAACCTAAAGGTTCTCTTTATAAAAGACCTAAGGTGAGATAGAGGAGAGTATAAAGATTAATTAGGACATTAAAAGAAAACAAAGAAAAGGGAAAAGCCATCTAATAAATAGAAAATAGAGATTGAGAACCGATAACTAAAAGGAGTGGCTAAGGAAGAAAAACAGAGAAAGAAACTAAAAAAGGTTTATAAAAAAGGAGAAATAAAATGTATAGTGGGATGCCTACAAGTGAGAACTGTTATCTAGGGGTACGCATATTAAAGTCAACTGATGTGGCTTCAGGCATTAGAATGGTATGCAACTGATACAATGGGAGAACTGTTTTCCAGGGGTATGCATATTAAAGGCAACTGATATGGCTTTGGCCATTCGACTGGTATGCAAATAATACAACAAGAAAGCCGTATCTAGGATTTGTTCCTAGGTAATTTTGGTTGCAGGTAATCAACCGACACATGAGCTTATAGCATGCATAGGACTAGACACGCATCATCCTTGTTTGCACATATTCCTCTATTTTGTATTCTGTGTGAATGTGTGTGTTCTTTATATTCTCTTTCTGTGTGATATTTTTCTGTATTCTCTTTCTGTTTACTATTTTTCTAAATTCTTCTATTTGTCTGTTAAGCACAAAGATTTAATAAACCTAACTGGTAACCTTGACCTTATTAAGAAGCTCCAAGTTCTTACCCTAACTCTTCCCCTTAGATGGAGACGAGAGTTCTTTTCCATGAGCTACCAGAGGTGCAGAGGATGATGTTTGCATTTTGATGATGTCAACTTGGCTCAAATTTTGAAGACCTAGAATGTCCTTCCCACACTTTTGTGGCCTAGAGGGAGTAGAAGAGTATAGAGTTTAAGTTAGTCCGGGTGCCAACTTAAAGACTTCTTCAATAGGTCAAAGCTTGGGAGGTGTCATAACCAAGTTCCATATGCTACTAAGGTCTAGAGGTATGATAACCGAGTTCCGTATGCTACTAAGGTCTGGATGACCGAGTACTATTAACTACTTTGAGATATACGTATGTGTATAGTTGCTTTTAACTGCTTTATTTGTTATTACTTATGACTTCATCTGTAAATGTTTTTATTGGTCAACCCAAATATTTTTAGAAAAAAAATTACCCAGCAAGTAATCATGTTTTAACAACGAATTAGGCTCATATAATAAATAATAGTTAATAATTATGGAGGCAAGTTAGTAATGCTTAGCTTTTAGTATGATCATGACATGCTAGGAGTTGGGTCGTTACATCTTGCTCTACAAGGTTCATAGACAAGACTTCCTAAGCAAGAACATTAAAAACATCAAGTTCCTCCATGGTTTCCTAAGCAAGAATAGTAAAATACTCAAGATTACCTTTTGAAATTTGATATGAAAATGAAGAGGAGGAAGAGAGAAACACTTTAATCAGTTTAGATTTTTGAGTGGAGTTCTAGAAGGCTAAGGAACCGAGCTTGATAGCATGGAGATCATGGAGTTTTTCTAACTTTTTCTTTCTAGAGTTTCAGCTGGAAGAAGAAGAAATGAAGCTGGTGGTGTCAAGCAAGGTGAAGCCCTGGCACTTAAGGTTCTTAGTCACCTAAAATTAAAGATAAAATAATATTAAGGAGATAATTACTAAGGTTAGATGTAAATCCTTCCAAATATAAGATTGGATTTAGTTTTTGAATTTGAATTCTAGTTAAGACTTAGGATATAAATAAGTGAACAAAGTTCACATCTAGGATCATTTGGGAGAGGATCTTCGGATCCCAACCATGCACACACACGGATCATACACCATCCGCCACCACCTCTCTCTCTAATTTAGTTGTTTTCTTCTCTACCATGAGCAACTAAACCTTTCCTGTTAAAGGTTAGGGGCTTTGTTTTTTTTATGGATTAATAATGCAAGTGTTTTCTTTATTTTGATTCATGCTTCTTTACTTTTTCTAGATTCATTTTCATTTTTCATCAATAATGGTTAGAAGTATTGAGAGATATTCTAATTCTATCTTCGCTCCATTATTACTTTAAGAGATTTAATATCAGAAGTAGTTTGAAACTCATCTCATAATCTTCAATTATTTTAGAACTAGTTCTTGAATATGCGACATCTAATTCATCTAAGGATAGTATTTGAATATTGTGTGGCTTAAAATGAAAACCATTCTTAACCTCTTATCTTGATTAATTGACCAAGACATTAGCGATTAATTAAGTTAAGAGAAATTAGATTGCCATGACATTGGAATTTAATTATAAACGATTTTCTGTGAAAAGATTTTTGCATGAATCAATATGAGAAAACACAAGTATTGTTCTTCCTAAAGGATTTAGCATCCCTGAAACCTTTAACATTCCATATCTTGATTTCTTTATAATTCTTTAAGCTTTCTCTCATCTCTCAAATTTCTTCTTTAATATTCTTGCTTCTAATTAAAGATCCACAATCCTCTTTCCAAGATTTGATTGATCTAATTAGAGATCAAATTAGACGTTGCTTGCCTGATGCAGAATTTTACAACACCACAACTCGGCAAGTACATCAAATCGTATCGTATCAAGTAATATCACGATGAGTAAGTTATCATTCCCATGAGGATTAAAGGACTAAGCAACAATGATTAATTAACTATTCTAATTAGACAAATCAAGAAACAGAAGAATGATTAAGGAATTAAAGCTAACGTTTGAACCAAGAATAAAAATAGTAAACAGTGAGTAAATGAAGACAATGATGGTGAAGATGTTAAAGTTTTAGAGATATTCACTCTTTAGGAAAATAATCCTTGTGTTCATTTAATTGAGGCATGCAAAGATCAATCACGATAAATCATAGATAATCAAATTTCAATTCCTTGGCAATTTAATTTCTCTTTAACCTAATTAATCGCTAATTCCTTGGTCAATTATTTAAGAAAAAAGACGAAGCACAATTATGATTTAATTTCAAATAAGATTAAAAAATATTCCTAAACAATTGAAACTTACAAGAAAGAATGGTTTCCAAAAGTTTTCTAATCCGAATTTTATGCCTCTTATTCAAACTAGAGCAATTGAAAATCACAAAGTGTCGCACACTCTTTTTGAAACACTATTCCTAGTTAAATAAAAAAGTTGCGAGAAAGAGTTTTCAAACTAATTCCAATATTATTTTTTTCAAAACCATATTTAGAATCCAAAATGGAGTTAGAATATTTTCAACAATTCTAAATCTTTAGAGATGAAGAATGAAAACTCAATCATGAAATAGATCAAAGCATAAACCTCAAATAAAGTAAAACAGTTAGATTAATAATCCATAAATAGATGAACATAGCTCCTAGACTTAATAAAGGAGATTAGTTGCTCATGATGTAAAGAAAAACCCAAAAAAACTACCAACTCCAAACGACTGGAAGAAAGAGAGGAGCCACGTGAAGGTCTCTCCTTTTTAAATACTAACCCTAATTTAAGATTCAAAACAAATCAAAATTAAAACAGAATAAAATCTAAACTAATTAATATTTTTTAAAATGTTTTTCCTCTAAAGTCAAACTATAGATAATTCTTCATAATTTCCAATCAATGCTTTAAATCATGGGCCTTGTGCTCTGGCTTCAATAACCAATTCAAGTGCTCTAAAGGATTGGAGATTAGTGAGAACTTAAGGAAGATAATTGAAGGATTCACAAGCCTTGGGAGTGGCCCATGAGTGGTGCATGAGGCGCAACGTAGGAGGAATAAAGCGCAAGCGCAACAAAAGAAGAATTGGAGGCCTCTATCATGCTACGTAAGGCGCATTACTAGCCACTTGAAGCACATCCAAGGCTGCGTAAAGTGCAGGAGATGTGGTGTGAGGCGTAGGCAAGAAGAGTAGTGATGCGTGTGGAAATTTGACCAATTAAAAAATCAATATAGGAAATACGTTGCGAGTATAGCTCTTAACCAGCAAAAATCTGCCTCATCAATTTAGAAAGGTTGTCACAAAAGTTTAGAATAAAAATATTGGGAGTATGAGTCCCAAGTTGTCTCCCAACGAGTTGACAAAAGGGTGCTATCTTATTAATCAGGAGTTTTCTGGGTAATTTTGAGTTTGGGTAATGGGCAAATAAATAATTATAAATTAAAGTAATGAAAATTAAAAGAGATTTATAATATTCTAAATAAAAGGCCTTGACTGGGGGAATGATTAATTGGAAGTTCTATCCTTGTTGGAATTTTCTCAAGTGTAGTGTAAAGAGGTTGTTATTTTCACTTAGTTAACCCTTACTAAATAAAGGAAAGTCAAGTGATTGAGCTAACTCTTATTCGCAAATCCTAGTCCTCT
>NC_029787.2:80198648-80201992 GCF_000816755.2 Arachis ipaensis
GGGAGACAACCCACCATGGTATGATCGTTCCTTTTTCAATTTTAATTTAATTTCGTTTTGTTTATTTTTAAGTTTTATTTTATTTTATTTTATTGAACTTGGAATTATTCATAACATTCACATCAGCATTGCATTTTGCATTTTGCATAAAAAAACAAAAAAAACAAAAAAAAAGAAAAAAGTCTTACCACGCGTGCGTGCAGGCCACGCGTGGGCGTCGAATCAAAATCGACGTCAAAATCCAACGCCCAGAAAGTTCAGCTGGAATCGTGCGACTGGTGTGCGTTAGGCACAATTTGGGCCACGTGTTCGCATCAACGACACGAACGCGTCACTTTCACTTCACACACACCACGCGAAAGCGTGAGCGACGCGTACACGTCACGTGAAAATTATTGCCCCCACAATTGAAACAGAGAGTTGCGCCAAAACGACGCTGGATTCGTGCGTTTAGCACGATTCTCGTCGATGCGTACACGTGCTTCACGCGTACGTGTCATCCCCACCTATCCCTCTTCACGCGTTAGCGTCAATGACGCTTGACGAGGGGCGAAAGTTAGACCAATTAAGACATTATAATATAATAGAACAGCATTGTGAGTATAGCTCTTAACCAGCAAAAATCCACCTCATCTATTTAGAAAGGTTGTCACAAAAGTTTAGAATAAAAATATTGGGAGTATGAGTCCCAAGTTGTCTCCCAACGAGTTGACAAAAGGGTGCTATCTTATTAATCAGGAGTTTTCTGGGTAATTTTGAGTTTGGGTAATGGGCAAATAAATAATTATAAATTAAAGTAATGAAAATTAAAAGAGATTTATAATATTCTAAATAAAAGGCCTTGACTGGGGGAATGATTAATTGGAAGTTCTATCCTTGTTGGAATTTTCTCAAGTGTAGTGTAAAGAGGTTGTTATTTTCACTTAGTTAACCCTTACTAAATAAAGGAAAGTCAAGTGATTGAGCTAACTCTTATTCGCAAATCCTAGTCCTCTTCCTTGGGAAGGTCTAGCGTTAGTAAATACAGAATTAACCAACAACTTCCAATTTAACTAATCACTTTAGTATTCCAACTCAAGTGTCTCCTTTTAATCAACCCCCATGTCAAGTTGTGAATCTACTCCATTGACATGAGAATTACTTGCATAGAATTAAAAAGGGAATAAAAGGAAGACATGATAAACAATAACTATAATTTAATTAAAAGTAAAAGTAATCTTTTGCATTAATAAATTCTAAAAATAATCCAATTGTAACTCTAAACAAGAATTAAGAATATGGAATAATAAAAGAGTAAGAAAACAAACTAGAATAGTATCTTCAACGGAGGTGATGATTCTTCAATATCCAAAGCAAAAGCAATAAACTATGAAACTATGAACGTAAAGAAAACCTAGAAGAAGAGTAATTTTTAATCTAGATTCAGATATAAAAACTAAAACTATGCTAATGAGAATGTGTGTTGAGTCTCTGCATGTTCCCTGGCTCTAGTCTGTGTTTCTGGGCCGAAAACTGGGTCAAAACTCGGCCCGAAATTGCCCCCAATATTTTCTGTTATTTCTGTAGATCGCGCATGTCATGTGTACACGTCAGTCACGCGTGCGCGTCGCTGGTCATTTTGGCGTGTGATGACCGGATAATTTATACGCTTTTTGGCACTGTTTTTAGGTAGTTTTTAGTATGACTTAGCTACTTTTTAGTATATAATTATTAGTTTTTAAATAAAAATTATATTTATGGACCTTACTATAAGTTTTTGTGTTTTTCTGTGATTTCAGGTATTTTCTGGCTGAAATTGAGGGACTTGAGCAAAAATCTGATTCAGAGGCTGAAAAATGACTACAGATGCTGTTGGATTCTGACCTCCCTGCACTCGAAATAGATTTTCTGGAGTTACAGAAGCTTAATTGGCACACTCTCAATTGCGTTGGAAAGTAGACATCCTGGGCTTTCCAAAAATATATAATAGTCTATACTTTGCCCGAGATTTGATGGCCCAAACTGGCGTTCAAAGTCAGCCCAAGGAATCCTGGCGTAAAACGCCCAAACTAGCACCAGAATTGGAGTTAAACGCCCAAACTGGCACCAAAGCTGGCATTTAACTCCAAGAATAGCCTATGTACGTGAAATCTTCAATGCTCAGCCCAAGCATACACCAAGTGGGCCCCGGAAGTGGATTTCTGCATCATTTACTTATTTCTGTAAACCCTAGGCTACTAGTTCATTATAAATAGGACCTTTTACTATTGTATTTTCATCTTTAGATCATTTTTGAGACTATCTTTGGATCACTTTTGATCCCTTGATCATGTTTTGGGGCTGGCCATTCGGCCATGCCTGAACCTTCATCACTTTTGTATTTTCAACGGTGGAGTTTCTACACCCCATAGATTAAGGTGTGGAGCTCTGCTGTTCCTCATAAATTAATGCAAAGTACTATTGTTTTTCTATTCAATTCAAGCTTATTCTTATTCTAAGATATTCACTCGCACTTCAACCTGATGAATGTGATGATCCGTGACACTCATCATCATTCTCACCTATGAACGCGTGCCTGACAACCACTTCCGTTCTATCTGCAATAGCTTGAGTGTGTATCTCTTAGCCTCCTGGTTCACGATGCATGGTTGCCTCTCCTGACAACAGAGCCCTCCATTTTGTGAGATCAGAGTCTTCGTGGTATAAGCTAGAATCAATTGGCAGCATTCTTGAGATCCGAAAAGTCTAAACTTTGTCTGTGGTATTTCGAGTAGGATCTGGGATGGGATGACTGTGACGAGCTTCAAACTCGCGAGTGTTGGGCGTAGTGACAGACGCAAAAGGATCAATGGATCCTATTCCAACATGAGTGAGAACCGACAGATGATTATCCCTACATAACCCGTAGCCGGACTATTTTCACTAAGAGGACGGATGATGAGCGGATAATTTATACGCTTTTTGACATTGATTTTAGTATGTTTTTAGTAGAATCTAGTTACTTTTAGGGATGTTTTCATTAGTTTTTATGTTAAATTCACATTTCTGGACTTTACTATGAGTTTGTGTGTTTTTCTGTGATTTCAGGTATTTTCTGGCTGAAATTGAGGGACTTGAGCCGAAATCAGATTCAGAGGTTGAAAAAGGACTGCTGATGCTGTTGGATTCTGACCTCCCTGCACTCAAAGTGGATTTTCTGGAGCTACAGAACTCGAAATGGCGCGCTTCTAATTGCGTTGGAAAGTAGACATCCAGGGCTTTCCAGCAATATATAATAGTCCATACTTTGGCCAAGAATTGACGACGTAAACTGGCGTTCAACGCCAGCCTTCTGCCCAAATCTGGCGTCCAGCGCCAGAAAAGGA
>NC_029787.2:80202089-80203216 GCF_000816755.2 Arachis ipaensis
ATTCGAAAACACCATTATCACTTTATATCTGCCTGACTGAGATTTACAAGGTGACCATAGCTTGCTTCATACCAACAATCTCCGTGGGATTCGACCCTTACTCACGTAAGGTATTACTTGGACGACCCAGTGCACTTGCTGGTTAGTTGAACGGAGTTGTGTCCACACATAGAGCCACAATGAGGATTCAATACAATTATATATTGTTAATCTCACACAAGTACAAAGAACATGGAACACAATTTCATCCACCAAGTTTTTGGCGCCGTTGCCGGGGATTGTTTGAGTTTTCGGCAAGCTTTTGGTCCGGTAACATCAGTGCCAGATTCCCTTTTGATCCGGCAACAGCACCAAGTTTTTGGCGCCGTTGCCGGGGATTGTTTGAGTTTGGACAACTGACGGTTCACCTTGTTGCTCAGATTAGGTAATTTTCTTTTTATTTTATTTTCAAAAATTTTTCGAAAATATTTTCAAAAATCTCTCATTTGTTTTCGAAAAAAAAAAATGTTTTCAAAAAAAAAAATTTATTCAAAATTTTTAAGAATGAATTCTAGTGTTTCATGATGATTTGTTGAATCCTGGCTGGCTGTAAGCCATGTCTAATCTTTTGGACTGGGGTTTCAACTTACCATCACAAAAGAAGAGATTCTCACACACTTAGTTATTCTATACTTGAAAAGTATCCATATCTGCTGAAGCTTGGCTGGCCATTGGCCTTGTCTAGTGTTTTGGACTGGAGCTTTCATTGAAAGCTTGGCTGGCTAGTGAGCCATGTCTAATTCCTGGACTGAAGCTTTAGACTAACATGGCAAGATTCCTGGAATTCATATTAAAAATTTTGGAATCCTTATTTTTCTTTTTCAATTAACTTTTCGAAAAAAAAATCCAAAAAAATTAGAAAATTATAAAAATCAAAAAAATATTTCATGTTTCTTGTTTGAGTCTTGAGTCATGTTATAAGTTTGGTGTCACTCGCATATGCATCTAGCATTTTTCGAAAATTTCATGCATTCATAGTGTTCTTCATGATCTTCAAGTTGTTCTTGGTAAGTCTTCTTGTTTGATCTTGATGATTTTTTGTTTTGTGTCTTTTCATGTTTATCATATGCATTCTTGAATTCTTAATG
>NC_029787.2:80203229-80203962 GCF_000816755.2 Arachis ipaensis
CCCCATCTCATTCTATTTATTCATTCATATCCTAACATCTCATTTCACCTCTCTTCCATCCTCACAGTTGTGTTTCTTCTATTATATTACATTCCTTGTCTCCCCTTCTTTTCTTCCACTCACAAAGGGATCCCTATACTGTAGTATAAAGAATCTCTATTATTATTATTATTTTTCTGTGCCTTCTTCTTTGTCATATGAGCAGGAGCAAGGATAAGAACATTCTTGTGGAAGCAGATCCAGAACCTGAAAGGACTCTGAAGAGAAAATTAAGAGAAGCTAAAATACAACAATCCAGAGATAACCTTTCAGAAATTTTCGAACAGGCAGAGGAGCTGGCAGCCGAAAATAATAATAATGTAAGGAAGATGCTTGGTGACTTTACTGCACCTAATTCCAATTTACATGGAAGAAGCATCTCCATTCCTGCCATTGGAGCAAACAACTTTGAGCTGAAACCTCAATTAGTTTCTCTGATGCAGCAGAACTGCAAGTTTCATGGACTTCCATCTGAAGATCCTTTTCAGTTCTTAACTGAATTAAGTAATACAGAAGAGAACCCAAAAGGAGAGTGCAAGGCCATTGACATAAGTGCCATGGCCGAACCTGTGAGGAGAGGAGAGGACGTGAATCCCAAGGAGGAAGACCTCATGGGACGTCCAGTGACCAATAAGGAGCTTCCCTCTGGGGAACCAAAGGACTCTGAGGCTCATCTAGAGACCATAGAGATTCC
>NC_029787.2:80203987-80218724 GCF_000816755.2 Arachis ipaensis
TTAAGTTTATCAATACTCCAAAACTATTAACTTTATATTAATTTTGTCTTTTATTCTATCTTTATGAATACATTAAGTAACCATCCTAAAGTCTATTCGCATACCTCTACGAACAACGAAGACTTGGAGACGAAAGGATAACGGAAGTAGGTTAGTACGCATGAGGGAAGGTACCGTTCGACATACAACCCCCTAGTGGCAACAGTTACCGATGGCAGGCAACCACCTGCTTTAACACAAGGTACAAGAAACATGAACACACTCTAATTGTTATATATTAACATAACTTAGGAGTAACACCGAGATACCGCCTGAATGAGATTTACAAGGATGACCATAGCTTGCTTCAAGCCGACAATATCCGTGGGATCAACCCTTACTCACGTAAGGTATTACTTAGACGATCCAGTGCACTTGCTGGTTAGTTGTGCGGAATTGCAAAATTGTGATTATAATTTCGTGCACCAAGTTTTTGGCACCGTTGCCGGGGATTGTTCGAGTTTGGACAACTGACGGTTCATCTTGTTGCTCAGATTAGGTAATTTTATTTTATTTTTAAAGCTATTTATTTTCGAAAAAATTTCAAAAAAAAATATAATAAAATATTTTCTGAAGAACAAAATAAAATATGTTTATTTTCCTAAAAATTCTTCAGAATTTTTAAGAATGAATTCTAGAGTTTCATGATGATCTGTTGAAGTCTGGCTGGCTGTGAAGCCATGTCTAATCTTTTGGACCAAGGTTTCAACTTATCATCACAAGAGCTTGTTGATTTCTATCAATCTTGCTGTTGAATGTAATGATCTGCTAAAGCTTGGCTGGCCATTGGCCATGTCTAGTGTTTTGGACCGAAGCTTTCACTGAAAGCTTAGCTGGCTAGTAAGCCATGTCTAATTCCTGGACCGAAGTTTTAGACTAACATTGCATGATTCCTGGAATTCTCATTAAGAATTTTGAATTCCTTATTTTCTTTTTCCAAATAATTTTCGAAAAATACAAAAAAATTAATAAAATCATAAAAACCTAAAATTTTGTGTTTCTTGTTTGAGTCTAGTGTCTATTTTTAAGTTTGGTGTCTTGCATATTTTCAATTTTATTGCATTTTTCAAATATATGCATTATGTTCTTCATTGATCTTCAAGTTGTTCTTGATGATTTTCTTGGGTCTGATCTTTAAATTCTCTTGTTTTGTGTCTTTTGTTGTTTCTCATGTGCATTCACAATTTGTTAGTGTCTCTAATATGAAAATTTCTAAGTTTGGTGTCTTGCATGCATTGTTTATCTGATCTTAGTTTTCCATTATTAGTTTCATTTTGTTGTTTCTCATCATTAAAAATTCAAAAAAAAATTTCAAAATTATGTCTTTTCAAGTCAATAATACAGAGATTTGAAGATTCAGAACATGCAGCAGAGGAATTACAGAGAAAAAGCTGGGCGTTCAAAACGCCCAGTGAGGAAGGAATTCTGGGGTTTAAATGCCAGCCAGGGTACCTGGCTGGGCGTTTAACGCCCAAGGAGGTAGCCAAATGGGTGTTAAACGCCAGAATGGATACCATTCTGGGCGTTTAATGCCAGGACAACACAAGGGAGGTAAGTTAGTTTTTAATTCAAATCTTTTTCAAATTTTTATAATTTTTCAAAATCAAATCTTTTTCCATTTTTCTTTCACTATTTTCGAAAATCTTTGCTACCAATTAATGATTTGATTCAAAAATTTCAAGTTTGTTACTTCCATGTTGAGAAAGGGTCAAAATTTGAATTTTAGAATCATATATTTTAAATTTCTTGTTAGCCAAGTCATTAATTTTAAAATCAAATCTTTTTAAATTGTTTTTCAATCATATCTTCTCAATCGCATCTTTTTAAAAATAGTTTTCAATCATATCTTTTTGATTACTGATTTCAAAATCTTCTTCAAAATCACCTAACCACTTTCTCACTTTTAATTTTCGAAAAACCATCAACCACTTTTTCAAAATTCTTTTTAATTATTTTAAAATTTTTAGTTTTATTTAAAAATTTGTTTTCGAACATTTTCCCCCTCCTCACCTTCTTCTATTTAAGGACTAACACTCCTCCTCAATTAGCAATTCAGACTTTCTCTCCTTCTTCATATGTTCGAATTCTTATCTACCTACCTCACCCCTCTATTCCTGTTTTCCTCTGACACCTCAAGGAATCTCTATACTGTGACATAGAGGATTCCATACTTTCTTGTTCTTGTCTCTTTCATATGAGCAGGAACAAAGACAAAGGCATTCTTGTTGAAGTTGATCCTGAACCTGAAAGGACCTTGAAGAGGAAGCTAAGAGAAGCTAAAGCATAACTCTCTGGAGAGGACCTAACAGAAATTTTTGAAAAAGAAGAAGACATGGCAGCCGAAAATAACAACAATGCCAACAATGCAAGGAAGATGCTTGGTGACTTTATTGCACCCTGTCCTGACTTCTGTGGAAGGAGCATCTCAATTTCTGCAATTGGAGCAAACAACTTTGAGCTTAAGCCTAAATTAGTTTCTCTAATGCAGCAGAATTGCAAGTATCATGGACTTCCATTGGAAGATCCTCATCAGTTTTTAGTTGAATTCTTGCAAATTTGTGACACTGTTAAGACCAATGGGGTTGACCCTGAGGTCTACAGACTTATGCTCTTTCCTTTTGCTGTAAGAGACAGAGCTAAGACGTGGTTGGACTCACAACCTAAAGAAAGCCTGAACTCTTGGGAAAAACTGGTCAATGCCTTCTTGGCAAAGTTCTTTCCACCTCAAAAATTGAGTAAGCTTAGAGTAGAAGTCCAGACCTTCAGACAGAAGGAAGGCGAATCCCTCTATGAAGCTTGGAAAAGATACAAGCAATTGATCAGAAGGTGTCCTTCTGGCATGCTTTCAGAATGGAGCATCATATACATATTCTATGATGGTTTGTCTGAACTGTCCAAGATGTCATTGGACAACTCTGCTGGTGGATCTCTTCATCTGAAGAAGACGCCTGAAGATGCCCAAGAACTCATTGAAATGGTTGAAAATAACCAATTCATGTACACTTCTAAAAGGAATCTTATGAATAATGGGACAACTCAAAAGAAAGGAGTTCTTGAGATTGATACTCTGAATGCCATATTGGCTCAGAATAAAATATTAACTCAGCAAGTCAATATAATTTCTCAGAGTCTGACTGGAATGCAAGCTGCATCCAGCAGTAATAAAGAAGCATCTTTTGAAGAAGAAGCTTATGATCCTGAGAACCCTGCAATGGAAGAGGTGAATTACATGGGAGAACCCTATGGAAACACCTATAATTCTTCATGGAGAAATCATCCAAATCTCTCATGGAAGGACCAACAGAAGCCTCAACAAGGCTTCAACAACAATAATGGTGGAAGAAATCGGTTTAGTAATAGCAAACCTTTTCCATCATCTTCTCAGCAACAAACAGAGAACTCTGAGCAGAGTCGTTCTGACTTAGCAACCATAGTCTCTGATCTATCTAAGAATACACTAAGTTTCATGAATGAAACAAGATCCTCCATTAGAAATTTGGAGGCATAAGTGGGTCGGCTGAGTAAGAGAATTACTGAAACTCCTCCTAGCACTCTCCCAAGCAATACAGAAGAAAATCCCAAGAGAGAGTGCAAGGCCATAACCATGGCTAACATGGCTGAACCTGGAGAAAGTAAGGAGGACGTGATCCCCAGTGAGAAAAACCTCATGGGATTTCCTCTGAACGAAAAGAAGTTCCCCTTTGAGGAACCAAGGGAATCTGAGGCTCATACAGAGACCATAGAGATTCCATTGAACCTACTTCTGTCATTCATGAGCTCTGATGAGTATTCTTCCTCTGAAGAGGATGAAGATACTACTGAAGAGCAAGTTGCTAAGTACCTGGGAGCAATCATGAAGCTGAATGCCAAGTTATTTGGTAATGAGACTTGGGAGGATGAACCCCCCTTGCTCACCAATGAACTGAATGACTTGACTAGGCAGACATTATCTCAGAAAAAACTGGATCCTGAAAAATTCATAATACCCTGTACCATAGGCACTATGACCTTTGAGAAGGCTCTGTATGACCTAGGGTCAAGTATAAACCTCATGCCCCTCTCTGTAATGGAGAAACTAGGGATCTTTGAGGTACAAGCTGCAAGAATCTCACTAGAGATGGCAGACAATTCAAGAAAACAGGCTTATGGACTTGTAGAGGATGTCTTGGTAAGGGTTGAAGGCCTTTACATCCCCGCTGACTTCATAATCCTGGACACTGGAAAGAATAAGGATGAATCCATCATCCTTGGCAGACCCTTCCTGGCCACAGCAAAGCTGTGATTGATGTTGACAGAGGAGAGTTGGTCCTTCAAGTGAATGAGGACTACCTTGTGTTTAAAGCTAAAGAATCTCCTTCTGTACACATGGAGAAGAAGCATGACAAGCTTCTCTCAATGCAGAGTCAAATAGAGCCCCCACATTCAAACTCTAAGTTTGGTATTAGGAGGCCATCATCATGCTCTGAGTATCTGTGAGGCTCCATGAGAGGCCACTGTCAAGCTATTGACATTAAAGAAGCGCTTGTTGGAAGGCAACCCAATGTTACTTAATTATATTTATTTATTTTCCATTGCTATTTTATGTTTTCTTTAGGTTGATGATCATGTGAAGTCACAAAAACAACTGAAAAATCAAAAACAGAATCAAAAACAGCATTGAAAATAGCACACCCTGGAGGATGAGCTTACTGGCATTTAAATGCCAGTAAGGGTAGCAGAATGGACGTTAAACGCCCAGTCTGGCACCATTCTGGGCGTTTAACGCCAGAAAAGGACACCAGATTGGCGTTTAACGCCAAAAAGGGAAGAAAAGCTGGCGTTAAACGCCAGAAATGGGCATCAACCTGGCGTTTAACGCCAGGATTGGCACTCAAAGGGGCGTTTACACGCCAAAATGGTGCAGGGATGAGAAATTCTTGACACCTCAGGATCTGTGGACCCACAGGATCCCCACCTATCTCAACTCTCTCTCTCTCTCTCTCTCTCTCTCTCTCTCTCTCTTTCACACCTTCTCATAACACCCTTTCCCAAATATCCCTCACCAATCACCTCCATTTCTCTTCCCATCAACTCTTCACCAATCACCTCCACCCACTCTTCCCCAAAAACCCCACCCACCTCACAATTCAAATTCAAATCCTTTCCCTCCCAAACCCAACCCCTAATCCACGAACCCAACCCCTCTCTCCACTCCTATATAAACCCCTCATCCCTCCCTTATTTTCACACATCATAAACACTTTTCCCCCTTGGCCGAACCACTCACACCTCTCCATCTCCTCCATTTTCCTCTTCTTCTACTCCCTTCTTTCTTCTTTTGCTCGAGGATGAGTAACCATTCTAAGTTTGGTGTAGGAAAAGCTAAAACTTTTTGTTTTCCATAACCACTAATGGTACCTAAGGCCGGAGAAACCTCTAGAAAGAGGAAAGGGAAGGAAATTGCTTCCACCTCTGAGTCATGGGAGATGGAGAGATTCATCTCAAAGGTGCATCAAGACCACTTCTATGAAATTGTGGCAAAGAAAAAGGTGGTCCCCGAGGTCCCCTTTAAGCTCAAAAAGAGTGAATATCCAGAGATCCGACATGAGATTCGAAGAAGAGGTTGGGAAATTCTCACCAACCCCATTCAACAAATTGGGATCTTAATGGTTCAAGAGTTCTATGCTAATGCATGGATCACCAAAAACCATGATCAAAGTGTGAACCTGGACCCAAAGAATTAGCTTACAATGGTCCGGGGAAAATACTTAGATTTCAGTCCGGAAAATGTAAGGTTGGCATTCAACTTGCCAATGATGCAAGGAGATGCACGCCCCTACACTAGAAGGGTCAACTTTGATCAAAGGTTGGACCAAGTCCTTACAGACATTTGTGTGGAAGGCGCTCAATGGAAGAGAGATTCAAGAGGGAAGCCAGTTCAACTAAGAAGGCTTGACCTCAAGCCCGTGGCTAGGGGATGGTTGGAGTTCATCCAACGCTCAATCATTCCTACTAGCAACCGGTCTGAAGTTACTATAAACCGGGCTATCATGATCCATAGCATCATGAATGGAGAGGAAGTAGAAGTTCATGAGGTTATATCCCTAGAATTCTACAAGATGGCGGACAAGCCCTCTACTTTGGCAAGGTTAGCCTTCCCTCATATCATTAGTCACCTCTGTAATTTAGCTGGAATTGACATAGAGGAAGACATCCTCATTGATGAGGACAAGCCCATCACTAAGAAAAGGATGGAGCAAACAAGAGAGCCTACTCATGGACCTCAATAAGAGCATGAGAAAATTTCTCATCATGAAATCCCTGAGATACCTCAAGGGATGCACTTTCCTCCACAAAACTATTGGGAGCAAATTAACACCTCCCTAGGAGAATTAAGTTCCAACATGGGACAACTAAGGGTGGAGCACCAAGAGCATTCCATCATCCTCCATGAAATTAGAGAAGACCAAAGAGCCATGAGGGAGGAGCAACAAAGGCAAGGAAGAGACATTGAGGAGCTCAAGCACTCCATAAGATCTTCAAGAGGAAGAACAAGCCGCCATCACTAAGGTGGATCCGTTCTTTAATTTTCTTGTTCTTATTTTTCTGTTTTTCGAAAATTATGCTTTATGTTTTATTTATGTTTGTGTCTTATTACATGATCACTAGTGTCTAAGTGTCTATGCCTTAAAGCTATGAATGTCCTATGAATCCTTCACCTTTCTTAAATAAAAAATGTCTTAATTGCAAAAGAAAAAAAGGTACATGAATTTCGAATTATAAAATAGTTTAATTGAACAGTGCATATTTTTTATAGTGAAGTTTATGAATGTTAAATTTTTTGGCTCTTGAAAGAATAATGAAAAAGAAGAAATGTTATTAATAATCTAAAAAATCATAAAATTGATTCTTGAAACAAGAAAAAGCAGTGAATACAAAGCTTGCGAAAAAAATGGCGAAAAATAAAAGAAAAAGAAAGAAAAAAGAAAAAGCAAGCAGAAAAAGCCAGTAACCCTTTAAACCAAAAGGCAAGGGTAAAAAGGATCCAAGGCTTTGAGCATTAATGGATAGGAGGGCCCAAAGGAATAAAATCCTGGCCTAAGCGGCTAGACCAAGTTGTCCCTAACCATGTGCTTGTGGCGTGAAGGTGTCAAGTGAAAAGCTTGAGACTGAGCGGTTAAATTCGTGGTCCAAAACAAAAAGAGTGTGCTTAAGAGATCTGGACACCTCTAACTGGGGACTCTAGCAAAGCTGAGTCACAATCTGAAAAGGTTCACCCAGTTATGTGTCTGTGGCATTTATGTATCCGGTGGTAATACTGGAAGACAAAATGCTTAGGGTCACGGCCAAGACTCATAAAGTAACTGTGTTCAAGAATTAACATACTAAACTAGGAGAATCAATAACACTATCTGAATTCTGAGTTCCTATAGATGCCAATCATTCTGAACTTCAAAGGATAAAGTGAGATGCCAAAACTGTTCAGAAGCAAAAAGCTAAGAGCCCCGCTCATCTAATTAAGACTGATCTTCATAGATGTTTTCAAAATTTATTGTATATTCTCTTCTTTTTATCCTACTTTGTTTTTAGTTGCTTGGGGACAAGCAACAATTTAAGTTTGGTGTTGTGATGAGCGGATAATTTATACACTTTTTGGCACTGTTTTTAGGTAGTTTTTAGTATGATTTAGCTACTTTTTAGTATATAATTATTAGTTTTTAAATAAAAATCATATTTCTGGACTTTACTATGAGTTTTTGTATTTTTCTGTGATTTCAGGTATTTTCTGACTGAAATTGAGGGACCTGAGCAAAAATCTGATTCAGAGGCTGAAAAAGAACTGCAGATGCTGTTGGATTCTGACCTCCCTACACTCAAAATAGATTTTCTGGAGCTACAGAAGCCCAATTTACATGCTCTCAATTGAGTTGGAAAGTGGACATCCTGGGCTTTCCAGCAACATATAATAGTCTATACTTTTCCCAAGATTTGATGGCCCAAACTGGCGTTCAAAGTCAGCCCAAGGAATCCTAGCGTAAAACGCCCAAACTGGCACCAGAACTGGAGTTAAACGTCCAAACTGGCACCAAAGCTGGCGTTTAAATCCAAGAATAGCCTATGCACGTGAAATCTTCAATGCTCAGCCCAAGCACACACCAAGTGGGCCCCGAAAGTAGATTTCTGCATCATTTACTTATTTCTGTAAACCCTAGGCTACTAGTTCATTATAAATAGGACCTTTTACTATTGTATTTTCATCTTTAGATCATTTTTGAGACTATCTTTGGATCACTTTTGATCTCTTAATCACGTTTTGGGGGCTGGCCATTCGGCCATGCCTGGACCTTCATCACTTTGTATTTTCAACGGTGGAGTTTCTACACCCCATAGATTAAGGTGTGGAGCTCTGCTGTTCCTCATGAATTAATGCAAAGTACTATTGTTTTTCTATTCAATTCAAGCTTATTCTTATTCTAAGATATTCACTCGCACTTCAACCTGATGAATGTGATGATCCGTGACACTCATCATCATTCTCACCTATGAACGCGTGCCTGACAACCACTTCCGTTCTATCTGCAATAGCTTGAGTGTGTATCTCTTAGCCTCCTGGTTCACGATGCATGGTTGCCTCTCCTGACAACAGATCCCTCCATTCCATGAGATCAGAGTCTTCGTGGTATAAGCTAGAATCAATTGGCAGCATTCTTGAGATCCGGAAAGTCTAAACCTTGTCTATAGTCTTCCGAGTAGGATCTGGGATGGGATGACTGTGACGAGCTTCAAACTCGCGAGTGTTGGGCGTAGTGACAGATGCAATAGGATCAATGGATCTTATTCCAACATGAGTGAGAATCGACAGATGATTAGCCCTACGTAACCCGTAGCCGGACCATTTTCACTGAAAGGACGGACGGTAGCCATTGACAACGGTGATCCCCCAACATACAGCTTGCCAGGGAAGGGAGTACGCATGATTGGATGAAGGCAATAGGAAAGCAGAGGTTCAGAAGCAACAAGCATCTCCATACGCTTATCTGAAATCCTACCAATGAATTACATAAGTATTTCTATCTTATTTTCTGTTTTAATTATATTTCAATTATCAAAACCTCATAACTATTTGAATTCGCCTAACTGAGATTTACAAGGATGACCATAGCTTGCTTCAAGCCGACAATCTCCGTGGGATTGACCCTTACACACGTAAGGTATTACTTGGACGACCCAGTGCACTTGCTGGTTAGTTGTGCGGAATTGCAAAAGTGTGATCGTAATTTCGTGCACCAGCGTGTCACGCGTACACGTCAGTCACGCACATACGTCTTTGTGCAAACTCCAATCCACGCGTACGCGTCAGGCACGCGCACGCGTCGCTGCAAATTTCTCCATGTCACGCGCACGCATGAGCCATGCGTGCGCGTCAATGCTCGCTAGTTATCTCCTTAGTTTCTTGTGTTCCTTCCATTTTTGCAAGCTTTCTCTCCATTCTCTAAGCCATTCCTGCCCTACAAAGCCTGAAAATCTTAACACACGGATCACGACATCGAATAGTATAAAGGAGAATTAAAATACACAAATTAAAGACTCTAGGAAGCAAGTTTCCAATTATGGAACAGAACGAGGAAGGAATTATAAAATCATGCAAATCATATGAATAAGTGGGTAAGGACTTGATAAAAATCACTCAAATGAGCACAAAGTAAACCATAAAATAGTGGTTTATCTACCTCCCCACACTTAAACATTAGCATGTCCTCATGCTTAGCTCAAGGAGATAAAATAAATGAGTAGGGAAAAGTAAGACTCATGCAATGCAATGCAACCTATGTATGAATGTAACTATATGCTAGGATGATTCTGTTTACTTGGTTAAAAGTAAATAGGTTCTTCAAGACAACATCAATCAAATATCACTAATTAAAATCATACAATAAAGACAAGTAAACTTGTAAGAAGATAGCTCATGAAAGCAGGGAACATAGAGTCAAGCATTGAACCCTCACTGATGGTGTATATGCACTCTAATCACTCAAGTGTATAGGATAATCACTCTACTCTTCACTAGTCATGCTTTCTAAACTTTGTTCTTCACCTAACCAATCAACAAGTATTTAATGTACCAATGCAAACATCATGAAGTCTTTTCAAGGTTGTAATGGGGCTAAGGTAAAGGTGATGGTATATATATATATATATGGCTAAGTGAGCTATAAATTGAATCCTTGATTGACCTAAGCTCTTACCTGTACATACACTCTTTATACTTTTAAATTCATGCCTAGCTACCCAAAATTCCCACTTTTTCATCTCATACTCATGCATCAACTTTTCTTTTAATTTGTATCACATATGCATTTATCTTTTCATTAACTTAACTTAGCATTGGGGTAATTTTGTCCCCTTATTTATTTACTTATTTATTGAATATTTTTTATTTTTTTAAATAAACAGAATATATCAATGCACATGGATTTTTAATTTTTCTGGTCTTACATGAGTAGGTACCCAATTTCCCAATATTTTATCATTTAAGCACTGTACACTTTTATTAACCCAAGTTCCCACAGTTTTTCCCACACTTAGTTGATACACAATCTCTATCTTAAGCTAACCAAAGATTCAATTTAGGGTGATTAATTTGTTTTTCCGCTTAAGGCTAGTGATGTGATAAAATATAGAACAAGGGAGATAAAAAGGCTCAAAGTGGCTAACAAGGGTAATTTAAAGGGTAGGCTATTTGGGATAAGTGAGCTAATAATCAAATAATGGCCTCAATCATATGCATGCATATAACACATTAAACATTGGACATATAGACTGGAACAAAATATAGATTACA
Organism: Arachis ipaensis; assembly: GCF_000816755.2. Lineage (NCBI taxonomy): Eukaryota > Viridiplantae > Streptophyta > Magnoliopsida > Fabales > Fabaceae > Arachis > Arachis ipaensis. Next base: position 80,214,849 of record NC_029787.2, read on the forward strand.
ATCATAGAGAAGAAAAACACACAAGAATAAAATATTATGGTTAAATAATGTAACCATGTAATTAAGCTCAAGTCTCACAGGTTGTGTGTTCTAGCTTTAAACCATGTTCTAAATTACAATCTTCAAACAAGTTTTAACACAAAAGTTTTGATTTAAATTAGTGAAATTTTTCAAAAATAGGGTCTTAAAAAGAAACTTATTATTTTTCAACCAATTAGAATACATGCAAATACCTATTACTATGCGATCTATCCTATCCTAAACAAAAGAAAAAAAATAAATAATTTATTGGTGTTAAGAAAGAGAATTTACCTCCGGAAGTCAGGTACTGACCGACCTCCCCACACTTAAAGCTTGGCACCGTCCTCGGTGCCATCAGTCATGAACAAAGGGGGTTGGTAACAGCATCTCCACAGTTGGGGTTGTCATGGCTCCCTGTGCTAGTAGATGAAGTGGTGTCCAGAATGTCTGGGTCTTCTTTAGGTGGGTGGTTGCCAACAATCAGCTCCTTGAGGTATGTAAATTGGCGCTTGTTATGGTGCTCTATTTGCTTTTCCTGCCGGTCTAGTCGGTCTAACCTCTGAATTATCTGTAGGAGTAGCTGATTTGTTGAAGGTTCTTGTGATGTGGAAGGAGAAGGGATATCTTCCACCGGTTCTGTGGTTCAGTTGATAGTGGCTACTAGAGGTCTGATGTACTTCCCATTGGGGACAATCTGATCATCCCGCGGAAGTATGGTCTTGGTGTCCCCAGATCTGTAGGAGACTCCGGCTGCTGAGACTAGATCTAAAACCAAGGCGGGAAAGGGTAGGTTACCCACAATCTGTAGGTGTCCCATGGCATTCCGGATGTATCTTGGTAAGTTGAGAGGCTGGTCTGTAAGGATACACCAGAGTAGAACAGTCATATATGCAGTGAAGGAGGACTCGTGAGTGCTCGGAAAGAAGTAATGGGACATAATCTGTGCCCATACTCGAGCCTCCAAGGTGAGTGCCAAAGCCAATATGCTCTTAGGTCAAGATCGATGGTATCCATAGATCCATCTGCTGCCAGGTTGTGCTATAACTCTGAGAACAGCGTCCCAATCAAATTGGTATGTCTGGCACTTGAAAGAGGCTTTTTGGTATGCGTCCAATCCTTCTGGAGCAGGGAAAAGATCTAAAGCTCGCTAAATGGCTTCTTCAGTTATGGGGACTTGCTTCTGACGGACTTAGATAGACTGCAGGGTTGGCATGTAAAAATTAGAGTAGAATTCGACTACCGATGAAAGATTGACCTGCCGTGGCTGTCTCCGTAAGAATTCTCATTGTCTGCGTTCAATTCGGGGCTCAACAAAATCAACAATGTGGGTCGGAAAGATGAGTAGGTGCTCAATTTATAGTTCCTCTCAGCCAGGATGGGGAACATCTGCTCACAGTAGCGGTTAGTGAACCGCGCAGTGTCCTTTGCTGGAAAGGCTTTCTCTTTTTCATCGACCTTGATGATCCTCTTGACTCGTTTTGTTGATGGCTTGACTGCTGTTGAGGATGGTTCCGCAGCTAGTGCTCTTTTTGTTCCTTTCCTTGCCGGTGGTTTGGGAGTAGCTTTCTCTTTACCCTTCTTGGTGGCCATCCTAAAAAGGGAAAAGAAAAGTAACATGTAAAGCTAAGGGTTAAAGCAAGGAAGAGCACAGTACAAGTGATAATCAATGCCAAGGTAAAGAAGGATGACTTTTATCACATGGTTGCGACTAAATGTGATCAGTTCATCAATGGAAATATAGCAAGTGCATATTCTGGCAAGATGCAAGATGTTTATTAGCATGCCGGCAAAGGCATGAGTAGCATAGATCAAGCAATAATTGCCCAATTTGATTATCAAATGTTTCAAACTAACAATCTGTTTGTATTGACAATTATATTCAATCAATAAAATATTGAAAGGGATTTTGTGAAAAATAGGCATTAGAGTAGAAGAATAGAATAATTTAAAAATGCACAACGCCATACGGGCTTTTTCACAAACACTTAGTATGCATGGTAGATATGTTATCAAAAGTATTAGATTTGAACATGCAAACAACCAAAAAATAATTATTGATAATTCTCAAACAACTCCTTAATAATCCATAAGTAGTTATAGAAGAAAATAATCACCCAAATAAATCTCTAAGACCAATCAAAAGAATGTAAAAAGAAAAAAAGAAAGACAAAGAAAACATAGATAATGAAATTAAAAAAGACAAAGAAGAAGAAAACATAAATAAAAATAATAATGAAAAAGTAAAAAGGGAAAGAAGAAAAGAACCTTGATCAAGAAGGAAAGAAGAAAGTAAAAAGTAAGAGAGAATAAAGAAGAAAGAAGGAAGAAGAAAGAAATAAGGGAGAAGAAAGAATTAGGATTGGGGGAGAAAGGATAAGAATTCTGGCGCAGATATAGTGAAACTGTGCGTTGCATGTGACGCGGACGCGTGCATCACGCGTTCGTGTGAGTTGCGCTATTTTCAAGTGACGCGTACGCGTGGGGGATACGTACACGTGAAATGAATTGTGCTATTGGCGCGAGAGCAGCCTCGCGCACGCGTGTATGGCCTGGAGGGGAAAATGACGCGTTCGCGTCAGGGACGTGCACGCGTGATGTTGCTCGTGCTCCTAGAACCATTCCAGCATCAAGGCATCATAACTCTCTGCCCAAACCTTGTTTACGCCGATTTTGCAGGGTCACACGTACGCGTGAGTGACGCACACGCGTGAAAGGCTGATTTTGCAAGTGACGCGGACGCGTCAGGGACGCGTTCGCGTGGGCATGTTTGTACCTAAAGCACGCCTCCAGCCATGCTCCCGTGCAACTCTCTGTTTCATTCTCCTTTTCTTCGTATGGACATAAAAACTCTCGTTGTAAGTATAGTTACTAAACCAAGCAATCAACCTTTCTTACAAACGTTTTGGGTGTCACAAGTAACAAATCCCTTTAAAAATTGTTAACCGAGTATTCAAACCTCGGGTCGTCTTCTCAAGGAACTGCAAGGAAGTATGTTCTTATTACTGGCTATAAAGGTTGTAATCGGGGTTTAGAAGGTGAGAAGCAAGTGATTTAAATGACAAGCAAAGCAGATGGCAATTGAAATAAATAAACACTGTAAAGCAACTTTTGGCAGGGTAAGAGAAATTGGAAGTCCAACTTGGTTATCTCCCTCAACAATAATGAAAGTTGAATCTAAATTCCACTTAGTTAACCTTTACTAAAGTAAAGGAAAGTCAAGGGACTAATTAGTTTGACCTTCGAATCCTATTTATTTTCCTAAGAAAAAGTTGGGATTATTGAAGTTCAGTTCAATTAGCAAGATAACGATTATCAGTTATGTTGAGTTTGATAATGTTGAGTTACCGATTTCTTAACCAAGACCAAAAGGGAAAAAGTAAAATTGTTGGAAGAAAAAATGTCCTTAGATGGGAAGCAATGGTAACACAAATTAAGGAGAAAGCAATCAATAACTGAAATACCTCAAATAATCATTAATTCAAATCATAACATGGGAAGGATTCATAAGTCAAGTTGGCAACATTTATAGATACGAATAAAAGCATTAAAGTAAAAGTAGCATAGAAACATTAATTAAAGTAAATGCTAAACCTGGATCGAGAGTCACTCTTAAAAACTAAGAGAAGTCCTAAATCCTAATCCTAAGAGAGAGAGAGAGAGGAGAGAACCTCTCTCAAACTAAATCTAAATCATGGAAAGTAATAAAAATGCGAGCTCCCCTCTGAATGGATGCATTCCCCCACTTTATAGCCTCCAATATATGCTTTCTGGGCCGAAAACTGGGTCAGAAACAGCCCAGAAATCGCCCCCTGCATATTCTGGTACGTTCAGGTCGCGGACAAGTGACGCGGAGGC
>NC_029787.2:80219233-80240009 GCF_000816755.2 Arachis ipaensis
TTGAATCTAAATTCCACTTAGTTAACCGTTACTAAAGTAAAGGAAACTCAATGGACTAATTAGTTTGACCTTCGAATCCTAGTTAATTCCTAAGAAAAGGTTGGGATTATTGAAGTTCAGTTCAATTAGCAAGATAACGATTATCAATTATGCTGAGTTTAATAATGTTGAGTTACTGATTTCTTAACCAAGACCAAAAGGGAAAAAGTAAAATTGTTGGAATAAAAATGTCCTTAGATGGGAAGCAATGGTAACACAAATTAAGGAGAAAGCAATCAATAACTGAAATACCTCAAATAATCATTAATTCAAATTATAACATGGGAAGGATTCATAAGTCAAGTTGGCAACATTTATAGGTACGAATAAAAGCATTAAAGTAAATATTAAATCTGGATCGAGAGTCACTCTTACAAACTAAGAGAAGTCCTAAATCCTAATCCTAATCCTAAGAGAGAGAGGAGAGAACCTCTCTCAAACTAAATCTAAATCATGGAAAGTGAAAATTGGCGAGCCCCCTTGAATGGATGCGTTCCCTCACTTTGTAACCTCTGGTCTATGCCTTCTGGACTTGGATTTGGGCCAAAAAGGGCTTCAAAATTTGCTATGAGCGTTTTCTGCAATTTCTGGTGCGTGGCCTCTGTCACGCGTCCGCGTGGGTCACGCGGTCGCGTCATTCTGAGCATTTCTTTGCCACGCGGTCGCGTCAGTCATGCGACCGCGTCATGTGCGTTCTGCTTAAGGCGCGCGGTCGCGTCAGTGATGCGGCCGCGTCGCTGCTGATTCGCGCTTGGCATGCGATCGCTTCGTCCATGCGATCGCGTGGATGCCAATTTCTTCAGAAGCTCTGTTTTGTGCTTTCCTTCCATTTTTGTATGTTTCCTTTTCCATCCTTTAAGTCATTCTGCCTTAGAAAATCTGAAACTACTCAACACACTAATCACGGCATCGAATGGAAATAAAGGTAATTAAAATAATTAATATTAAAGCTTAGGAAACATGTTTTTCACATACATCACATAATAAGGAAGGGAAATTAAAACCATGCAATTAATATGAATAAGTGGGTGAAGGATTGAATAAATCACTCAAACTAAGCACAAAATAACTCATGAAATATGGGTTTATCAGTCGCGTGCCTCTTTTTTTTATATGTAGAATGCAAAATGAAGATGCTGATGCGGATGTTATGAATGACACTAGTAAATAAAAAGTAGAATAAAATAAAATAAAACTAAGACTGAAAGGGAACGATCATACCATGGTGGGTTGTCTCCCACCTAGCACTTTGCTTTTACGTCCTTAAGTTGGACGGTCTTCAGGCTCATTCTTCTTCTGTTGGTGGGTCTTCCAAGAGGAAGACCTCTAACTCTTTGTGTTCCTTCATCCTTTCTCCATGATAAAGCTTTAAGCGATGTCCATTGACCTTGATGCAATTGGAACTTGAAGGATGACGCAGGTGGAAGACGCCATATGGCTCTGCTTTCTCCACTCTATAGGGACCTTCCCATCTGGATCTCAGCTTGCCTGGCATGAGTCTCAGCCTGGAGTTGTAAAGAAGAACCAGATCTCCCGGTCCGAACTCTCTTCTCTTGATATGCTTGTCATGCACAACCTTCATCTTCTCTTTGTATAATCTGGAGTTATCATAAGCTTCGATTCGAAGGGTCTCCAGTTCTGCCAGTTGCAGCTTCCTTTCAGCACCAGCTTTCTCGAATCCCATGTTGCACTCCCTCACAGCCCAGAAGCCTTGTGTTCCACCTCCACTGGAAGGTGGCAAGCCTTTTCATACTTTAAACGGAAGGGACTCATCCCAATAGGTGTCTTGTATGCTGTCCAATATGCCCAAAGTGCATCTTGTAGCCTGGCACTCCAGTCCTTCCTATGAGGCTTTACTATCTTCTCCAGAATACGCTTTATTTATCTGTTAGATACCTCTGCTTGCCCATTGGTCTGGAGAAGGTAAGCTGTTGCTACTTTGTGAACTATCCCATGTTTCTTCAGTAGCCCTGCTAGTCTCCTGTTACAAAAGTGAGTGCCTTGATCACTCACGATTGCTCGTGGTGATCCAAAGCGACAAATAATATGATTTCTAACAAAGGAAACAACAGTGTTAGTATCATCAGTATGGGTAGGAATCGCTTCTACCCATTTAGAAACATAATCTACAGCTAACAGTATATAAAAGTAACCACTAGAGTTTGAAAATGGACCCATGAAGTCAATGCCCCAAACATCAAAAATTTCACAGAAAAGCATAATCTGTTGAGGCATCTCATCCCTCTTGGATATATTACCAAACCTTTGGCATGGGGAACAAGATTTACAAAAAGCAGCAGCATCTTTAAAAAAGAGTAGGCCACCAGAATCCACAGTCTAAAATTTTTCTAGCTGTTCTTTGAGGGCCAAAATGTCCTCCACTCTCATAAGAGTGGCAGGCCTTTAAAATGGACTGGAATTTTGATTGGACCACACACCTTCTAATTACCTGGTCAGCACCACACCTCCATAAGTATGGGTCATCCCATATATAATATTTAGACTCGCTTTTCAGCTTGTCCCTTTGATGCTTAGTAAAATTAGGAGGGAAAGTATGGCTGACTAGATAATTAGCTACAGGTGCATACCAAGGAACTACTTCAGATAATGCATACAAGCTATCAAATAGAAAAGCATCATTGATAGGAGTGAAGTCATCCTTAATGTGCTCAAGGCGACTCCAGTGGTCTGCCACTAAATTCTGGTTACCACTCCTATCCTTAATTTCTAAATCAAATTCTTGCAGCAACAGTATCCAACGTATCAACCTTGGTTTGGACTCTTTTTTAGCTAATAAATATTTTAGAGCTGCATGGTCCGAGTACACTACCACCTTAGTACTAAGTAAATAGGCTCGGAATTTATCCAGAGCAAAAAGAATAGCCAAAAGCCCTTTTTTAGTGGTGGTGTAATTAGACTGAGCAGCGTCTAAGGTCTTAGAAGCATAAGCAATTACGAAAGGATCCTTACCTTCGCGCTGAGCCAGTGCCGCTCCTACTGCATGGTTGGAGGCATCACACATAATCTCAAAAGGCTGGCTCCAGTCTGGGCCTCTCACAATTGGAGTTTGAGTCAGGGAAATTTTCAGCTTATCAAATGCTGGCATGCAATCTTCACTCAGCTCGAACTCAACATCTTTTCTACAGTAGTCTGGATAAAGGCAATGCTACCTTACTGAAGTCCTTAATAAATCTCCTGTAAAAACCTGCATGGCCAAAGAACAAACAGACTTCCCTCACGGAGGAGGGGTAAGGTAAACTAGAAATGACATCTACCTTTGCTGGATCTACAGAAATACCAGTATTAGAAACAACATGTCCTAGTACAATACCTTGTTTTACCATAAAGTGACATTTTTCAAAATTTAAACAAGGTTTGAACTAACACACCTGTCTAATACTCTAGCTAAACTATCCAAGAAAAGGTTAAACGAATCACCATATATGCTGAAATCATCCATAAAAACTTCCATACAGCTCTCAATAAGATCTGAAAAAATACTCATCATGCATCTTTGAAAAGTAGCCGGTGCATTACATAGGCCAAAAGGCATCCTCTTATATGCATACGTTCCAAAGGGACATGTAAAAGTAGTCTTTTCTTGATCCTCAGGAGCTATATAAATTTGAAAGTAGCCTGTATAACCATCTAAAAAGCAGTAATGGAATTTACCTGACAGGCGATCAAGCATCTGATCAATAAATGGCAAGGGGTAGTGATCCTTGCGAGTGGCTTGGTTGAGATGCCTATAATCAATGCAAACTCTCCATGAATTCTGCACTCTAGTTGTCAGGAGCTCTTCATGCTCATTTTTTATTGTTGTGACTCCAGACTTCTTGGGTACCACTTGTACTGGACTGACCCATTCATTGTCTAAGATGGGGTAGATGATATCTGCTTCAAGTAGCCTGGTCACTTCTTTCTTGACAACTTCTAAGATGGTGGGATTCAATCTTCTTTGGGGTTGACGGACAGGTTTTGCTCCCTCTTCTAAGAATATTATGTGCTCACAAACTCGAGGGCTAATGCCTACTATATCCGCCAAGCTCCACCCAATTGCTTTCTTGTGTTTTCTCAGCACACTGAGAAGCTGCTCCTCTTGTTGGGGAGTGAGTTCCCTTGCAATGATAACTGGGAGCTTTTGATTATCCTCAAGGTAAGCATACTTGAGGTGGGGTGAAAGGGGCTTTAATTCCACTATCTGCTCATGGCTGGACTCTAGATCATCTGGAGCTAGTGATAATGGCAAAGTGTCCTCATTGTGTTCAGAGGGTGTCCCCACACTTGGACCTTGCTCCATGTGCCTCTCTTCTGCTTCTTCTTGGTGAACTTCAGCTACAGTTTCATCAATGATGTCGCACTGGAAGATAGAATAATCTTCCGGAGGGTGCTTCATAGCTTCATTTAAACTGAAACTTACAGCTCTGCCATCTATCTCAAAGGAGTAAGTTCCTGAGAATGCATCCAGCTTGAACTTTGAAGTCTTCAGGAATGGTCTTCCAAGCAGGATTGATGATGGTCTCCCTGAGTCATTAGGGGGTATTTCCAAGATATAGAAGTCAATGGAAAATGTGAGCCCCTTAATGCTCACTAGCACGTCTTCAGCAATTCCAACCACTATAATAATGCTTTTATCTGCTAACATAAAACGAGCTGTCGACCTTTTTAAGGGAGGGAGCCTCAAATCATCATATATAGACAATGACATTATACTAACACACACTCCTAAATCACACATGCAATCAGAAAATATTACACCTCTAATGGTACAACCATGCATGGACCTGGGTCACTACATTTTTCAGGTATACCCCCCATTAAAACAGATATAGAATTACCTAAAGGAATATTTTCTAGTTCATTAATTTTATCTTTATGTATGCATAAATCTTTCAGAAACTTTGCATATTTAGGTACTTGTTGAATAACATCAAAAAAGGGAACAGTTACCTCAACCTTTTTGAAAATTTCTACCATTTTGGGATCAAGTTCCATCTGCTTCCTGGACTTCCTTGCAAGGTGTGGAAATGGGATAGGAATGGTGCCACTTGCAGCTTCTGTGTCCTTTGGTGCTCCATTCCTTGGCTAAACTACTTCTTCTTCAACCATATCTTGTACTTCCTCTTCCTCTTCCTCTTCAGCATCTTTCACTTCAACTAAGTTTTCAACTGGGGCGTGTTCTTGTGGGTTTGGCTCCTCCTGGTTCTTCTCTTGCAGTATGGTTCTGGACCTCAAAGTGATGGCATTAATGCTACCTTTGGGATTAGGTAAGGGTTGAGAAGGAATTCCACTGGAGCTTGAAGGCTGGTTGGTGGGAGTAGGTAATGAATCTATCCGGGAGACGAGAGCTTGTAAAGTGGCATTCAGACCATTTAGAGTAGAGTTCAGTATAGTCTGCATGTCTTGTTGTCCTTGTGCAAGAGAACGAAGCATCTTCTCATTTGATGAGGAAGGAGGATAAGTGATCTGAGGGGCCTGTTGTTGGTTGTGCTGGGGTCTTTGGGACTGCCTTAAGTGAGGTGCTCTGTATGGATGGTTCTGGTTCTACTGTCTGTTATTGTTATTCCACCTCTAATTTCCATTGTTATCTCTGCCTCCTCTGTTATAGTTGTCCCTCCAGCCATGGTTAGAATTATCTCTCCAACCCTGGTTGGAGTTGTCCTGCCACCCTTAGTTATAGTTCCCACCTTGGTTGTAGTTGCCGCCTTGTTGATTGTATCCTTGATTCGGGCGATCATAGAAGTTATGAGTAGCTGCCACAGTGTTGTCTTCTTGTTGGAGCTGTGGGCATTCATCAGTGTAATGACTATAATCAGCACAAATTTCGCATACTTTTTGGGGGACCAACTGTTGGCTTTGTTATGGTGGGGGAGGCTGAGTTTGTTGTTGATTCAATTGCATATGCTTCAGTAGGTTGGTCATTTCACATATAGCTTGTGTGACGGCAATAGTCTCACTGCTAGAGAAAACCTCTGCAACAGCCTTTGAGTGGCTGTTTCTGTGCCTGTGATTTTGAGTGGACTCAGCTAAGTCACTGATCAATTGCCATGCTTCATCTGCGGTCTTGTACTTTTTCAAAGAACCATTACTAGCACCATCCAATGTAGTTTTATCCCGAGGCTTCATGCCTTGAGTGAAGTAGCTGATCAACACCAACTTGTCAATCATATGATTGGGGCATGCGTCAAGAAGATTCTTGAAGCGCTCCCAGTACTCATAAAGAGTCTCCGATTCACCCTGAACAATGCAGGAGACCTCTTTCCTCAATCTATCTGTAACTTCAGTTGGAAAGTATTTTTCCAAGAATTCTTTCCTGAGCGTATTCCAGTTGGTAACAGTTGCTTCAGGTTGAGTGTAGTACCACTCCCTCTCCTTTCCCTCAAGAGAAAACAGGAAGGCGGTCAGCAAAATAGAAGTTTCATCTGCACCATGACGCCTAACAGTAGAACAGGCTGTCTGAAAATCCCTTAGGTGCTTGATAGGCTCCTGAGCAGGTAAGCCATGAAACTTGGGCATCAAGTTGCTTAATGCAGTCTTCAGTTCAAATTCTGCAGCCAGATTTGGATGACGCACTTGATATGGTTACAGCGTAAATTCTGGGGCTCTTGCCTCCTGGAGAGTGATCCTCCTGGGTGCCGCCATGTTACCTGCGCCTAAATCAACCGGATTAGTAGAGATGGAGCTTGTTTCTTCCTCAGAGGCTAACTTGCGCCGAGCTCGCCTAATACGTGAAAGAGTTCTTTCAATTTCAGGATCAAATGCGGCTAAGCTCGGATCAGGCAGTGAACGCGTCATTCAATGAAAGAAACATACAGCTCATGGTAATAAAATAAAATAAAATATGCAAAAATTAAAAATATGTACACTAATTAATAATTTAGCACACAATTGCACCATCCCCGGCAACGGCGCCAAAAATTGATGCGTGCGGAAATTTGACCAATTAAGAAATCAATATAGGAAATACGTTGCGAGTATAGCTCTTAACCAGCAAAAATCCACCTCATCTATTTAGAAAGGTTGTCACAAAAGTTTAGAATAAAAATACTGGGAGTATGAGTCCCAGGTCGTCTCCCAACGAGTTGACAAAAGGGTGATATCTTATTAATCAGGAGTTTTTTGTGTAATTTTGAGTTTGGGCAAGGGCAAATAAATAATTGTAAATTAAAGCAATAAAAATTAAAAGAGATTTATAATATTCTAAATAAAAGGCCTTGATTGGGGGAATGATTAATTGGAAGTTCTATCCTTGTTGGAATTTTCTTAAATGTAGTGTAAAGAGGTTGTTATTTTCACTTAGTTAACCCTTACTAAATAAAGAAAAGTCAAGTGATTGAGCTAACTCTTATTCGCAAATCCTAGTCCTCTTCCTTGGGAAGGTCTAGCGTTAGTAAATACAGAATTAACCAACAACTTCTAATTTAACTAATCACTTGAGCATTCCAACTCAAGTGTCTCCTTTTAATCAACTCCCATGTCAAGTTGCGAATCTACTCCATTGACATGAGAATTACTTGCATAGAATTAAAAAGGGAATAAAAGGAAGACATGATAAACAATAACTACAATTTAATTAAAAGTAAAAGTAATCCTTTGCATTAATAAATTCTAAAATAATCCAATTGTAACTCTAAACAAGAATTAAGAATATAGAATAATAAAAGAGTAAGAAAACAAACTAGAATAGTATCTTCAACGGAGGTGATGACTCTTCAATATCCAAAGCAAAAGCAATAAACTATGAAACTATGAATGTAAAGAAAACCTAGAGGAATAGTAATTTTCTCTCTAGATTCAGATCTAAAAACTAAAACTATGCTAATGAGAATGTGTGTTGAGTCTCTGCATGTTCCCTGGCTCTAGTCTGTGTTTCTGAGCCGAAAACTGGGTCAAAACTCGGCCCGAAATTGCCCACAGCGTTTTCTGTTATTTCTGCAGATCGTGCATGTCACGCGTACACGTCAGTCACGCGTGCGCGTCGCTGGTCGTTTTGGCGTGTCAGGCGAACGCGTCAGTCACGCGCACGCGTCTTTGTGCAAACTCCAATCCACGCGTACGCGTCAGGCATGTGCACGCGTCGCTGCAAATTTCTCCATGTCGCACGCACGCGTGAGCCATGCGTGCGTGTCAATGCTCACTGGTTATCTCCTTAGTTTCTTGTGTTCCTTCTATTTTTGCTAGCTTCCTCTCTATTCTCTAAGCTATTCCTGCCCTATAAAGCCTGAAACACTTAACACGCGGATCACGGCATCGAATGGTATAAAGGAGAATTAAAAATACACAAATTAAAGACTCTAGGAAGCAAGTTTCCAATTATGGAACAGAACTAGGAAGGAATTATAAAATCATGCAAATCATATGAATAAGTGGGTAAGGACTTGATAAAAACCACTCAAATGAGCACAAGATAAACCATAAAATAGTGGTTTATCAAGTAGCCCCTGGGAGGTCTCTGGAGTGCTGTGTAAGGTGCCAAGGAGGTGACATGAGGCGCATGGGTTGATGGTGTCCCCTAGTAGTGGTTTTGGAGGATTCTTGGAGGCTTGGTTGTCCTAGGAGCTCTTTGTGATGAACACAACTCCTCTGTTTAGCTTGTTCCTTCCTTGTCTTGTCACAAAGAGAATTTTATGTCGGTTCAGAATCGATCAAAACAAGAATCAATTCGTTGGTAGCATAGTCCAAACCAACAATGAATTCTCTTAATCAAATGTCAAATATTCAAATTCAAATAACCGAGAGTATTTAGCTCCCGGGTCGTTCTTCCCTAGGAGTTGCAATGAAGTGTAATGTCATTGGCTATGAGAATTAGTAGGATGGCAAGAGGTGCAAGTAATGTAAATAGCAAGGAATTGAAACAAGCATACAAGGAATTGAAAGGAAAGCAATTAATGGCAAGAAGTGGGTAATTTAAGATTCCTATCCTAGTTATGGACCACAAACATGGCAATTTTGTGGAAGCAATACAAATCAGTCAATCCTCCTTGAGAATTAGTCAAAAGGCGTAATTGATCTCAATCCATAAGTCATAGTCAACTCACTAATTACTTAGTTAAAGACTAGCGTCAATAAAAATCAAACCAATTAACCATTCTCACACAATGCGGAATGGACATCCACAACTCAATTTCACCCAAACACCCAATTTCTCAACCAAGAGTGTGAAAATTAAACATGCAAGAAATTAAACATCAAAGCAATTAAAGTCAAAGCAATTAAATGCAAGGAAAGGAAATAGCAAGAAAGTAACTTAGCATGCAAGAAATTAAATGAAAGCAAGTAAAAGTCAAAGCAATAAAACTTCAAATGTAAGAAACCTCTTGGCAAGTAATTGAGGACTAAGGTTACCCATCCTAGACATTGACCACAAACACATGATGATTATGAAGAGTTAATCCTACTTAGTCAATCTTACATCGAAGATAAGTCAAATAGGCATAGTTGATTTCAATCCCTAAGTCCTATGTCAACACTAAGGGGTCACATAGAGTCAAGGGAGACCAAATCAACTAACTACTCTAATATATCAAACAAGAATGGACATCAATAGCTCAAGGAATACCAAAGTCAACAATTCCAAGCCAAGAGTAGAGAAAAACTATGTAAAAAATAAGCCAAGCATTTTATCAAATACTTGGTGTGCATGAAAATAAAATAACATTAAATTGCAATAAAATAAATTCCTAACTACCAAAAGTAAGAAAATCATAACAACAACTAAAGAAAGCAATAAATGAACATGAAAACATAAATTGCATTAATTAAAATTCAAAATGACAAGAGTGTTCATAACATGAAAATGACAAAATAAAAGAAATAACAAGAGAAGTAAAGAAGAGAAAAGAAGCAATAACAATAAATGACAAGGAAAAGTAAATAGAAACAAGAAATAAAAGTAGAAATTACAAGAAATTAAACTAAAGAACCCTAATTCTAGAGAGAGGGGGGAGCTTCTCTCTCTAGAGAACTACACTAAAACATGATAAAAGCTAACCCTAATTGCCCCCCTTCATTCAGCTTCACTTTGGCCTAATATAGCTTCAGAAATGAGTTGGACTGGGTTCTGGAGGCCCAAAAATCGCCCCCAGTGATTTGCATTAATGAGCTGACGTAATTCGGGTCACGCGTCGCTTGCAAATCCTCGTTGTGTGTGTGCACGCATACTTGTGCGTACGCACGGGTGCTGGAACTTCCAAACTCCATTTCTTCATGCTTTCTTCCCTTTTGCATGCTCTTTTCCTCACTTCTTCAACCCATACATGCTTTGGAAACCTGAAATCACTTAAAAAATACATCAAGGTACCAAATGGGATTAAAGTGAATTAAAATTGACTAAATTAAGTACAAAAGAGCATGTTTTCACTTTCAAGTACAATTTAGGAAGAAATCTCAAAAGCATGCTATTTAGGTGAATAAATGTGGATTTATGTGATGAAATCCACTCAAATCAAACCAAAATATATCGTAAAATATGGACTCATCATCTTGCCTGTTGCTATTGCTTGTTCTTCTTCTTTCTTTTTCAAGGTTTTGAAAACCGAACTGGTCATTGAACCGCCCTAGCTACTAGTTTTCTGGTTTACAGGTTCAACCTGTTCGACCGTGGTTGAACCGAAAAAACCGTTTATAATAAAATAATAAATAAAAGATAAATAAACACACCAAAACTATATGATCTTATCAATTTACAAACTCAAAAGTCTTTTTAAAGCACTCTTAAAATATATGTTTCCAATCACTTTTGTTATCATCATCTTCAGCTTTACACTCATCACTCAATTAAAAAATCTACAACCCTAATCCTCTATGATTTCTTTTGGAAAAATAAAATCCCATTCAATAAGGAAACCGTAGCTGTAAGTAATTGAGAATATTTGTGAGACTCAGCACCAAGACATGGAATAAGTATACATATAAAGCAGTACCAAACAATCCAATTCTTAATTCCATGAATCATAAACAAAAAGGTGTCTAAATTTCCACAGAATCAATCAAATTAAGCATTAAAAAGGATCAAAAACTAAATTTTGCAGTTAAAGAATTAAGTACAAAACATTAGAAAGAGAGTGGCTTGAACCACCGTCTTCTGCATCAGAGAAATACAATACCATCATTATCATCACTCCCAAGACCTCCAACAACAGCATCATCTTCATGATTTCCTTGCTCTAAATCAATAACATGGGACATCTGCTGTTTGTTGATTTTTTGAAAGCATCAGTTTGGTTTAAAATTAAAACACAGCAACAAATAATCACCCTAAAGGCTTAAACTCTGAAATCAATAAATCTATCAACAAAAATTCAAAAATAGCATACTCATAAATTAAAAAAATAGTAGCAGCAGAGTAACAAATCCATTTTGAGCAATAATTTTTACAACACAAAATTAATTTCTTTGATTGATTTCACATTCAAAAAATCACTAATCAGATTCAGAACAGACTCAACAGAGCAATAACAATACAATCCAAGTACAATATCACAACAACCCACTACCCAATATCTCAACAAACAACATCCAAATAATTAATCATGCTTCAACAATTAATCATTTAATCATGCATCAAGCAAACAGTTTTTCAACAATTAATCATGCTTCAGCCTTCAGGCAATAGCTTCAACAATTAATCATGCTTAAAGCAATCAACTTCAACAATTAATCATTTAATAATGCTTCAAATGGGTGTTGACCCGGTCTGTATGCGAATGGTGTTGCTGAATAAAATGATGAATGTAGAACCAACAATTAATCATACTTCAAGTAATAACAGCAAGGTTTATAAGTTAGAACCAACAATTAATCATACTTCAACAATTATTATTATAACAAATTAGATTTATACCTAGGGTTAGTGGAAGATAGGGAAGAATGCAGATCTGACAGCGACAGGGACAATGGCTGGGGTGGAAGGGTCGAACAGAGCTGGCGCTGGTGGGAAGACACTCGCGATGGCAACTGGCATTGGCGGTGGCTGCGATTTTGACGGCTGAAAGGAAAGGTAGCTGAGCAAACGAAAAGCTGGCTGAAAGGAACTTGCGACGGTGAGTGACTTTCACGGACCTTGTGACGGCGGCGATGGCTGGGCGGAGGTTGCGCCGGAAGCTCGAGGTGGAGAGTGGAGACTGGAGACGCGGGAACTGAGAACAAGAGGTGACTGGTGAGCGTGGAGGGCTGAGGCTCGAGAGTGTGCTGTGGGTGTCTGGGTGAAAGCCAAAAACTAGGGTTCCCTTTTAGATGCCAAGTCAAAACACAGCGTTTTTCACAGTTTTGGCAAAATTTCAAAAACCAGCCGGGTCACAGTTTGGTTTGACCGACCGGTTCATGACTGGTTCGGCAGACCAAATCCGGTTTTTAAATTTGATGGTTTTCCCTTTTTCCCCGAATAGTTCTTGCTAACGGTTTCCAGTTCGACCGGCCGGTTCGAACCGATTTTCAGAACATTGTTCTTTTTTTGCTTGATTTTTTTCAAGATTCTCTTGTAACAAAAGAAATTTATATACTCAGAATAATATGCAGTAAACCATGAATTGATTACTTAAAATAACAAGAATCATTAGCTTATGGACTGACATTAAGAGAAAAACTACTAAAGATGTGGATGCATCATTACCTCAATCCATTAGTCCTCGTGGGAACGATATCCACTCACTATGGTATTACTTGATACGAGTTGGTGCACTTGCTAATAATACGAGTGTATCAATTTTGGCTCATTAGAGGACATCCTGCCCTCTTATGGCTGAGACTGTAGAGTCTGTGGTTGAAATACTTGTAAGCTAAGATGTCTCATCCTACTGATGTTAAGATTGAAGTTTTCAAATGTGTATTAAATTAACCTTCCATATAATTAAAACCATGATAGAAATTGTTTAATGTTATCATTGTCGACTACCATATCATATAACCTTCTGATTTCATCCACCTCAGCATAATTCACTAGTATTTGAAAATGAATGAAATTTAATTCTTCAAAGGTTAGCCACCTATCTTCTCTCCTATCCCGAACAATACTAGGTTAGTTAAACACGAACAATATTGGTTCAAAGGAGCTCTTGCCTCCTTCATCATTATAATATACTCTTGTACGACTCGATTGGACGTGGGATCAAAGTAGTACGAACAAAAATGAGTGCTCTCCTTAGATAGATATGCCTTACAAATTGATCCTTTAGGCTTATCCCTATTCTTGACCGTTCTCATATAAGCACCAATTTCCTGTTGAAATGAATACATCCACTGATAATGTAGAAGACCACACATCCATGCCTCATATGCTAAGTTAATTAAAAGATTTCCATAATATTAAAGATTCTAGGAGGAAATATTCTTGTTAACTTACAGAGGATGAGTGTAATGTTGTGTTCCATAACAAGGTGATTCTCTGTAGAAAGTGTTGGTGAATATGAATATCTGAAGAATTGATTCAATTTTATCAACAGCTTCCAAACATGATAAGTGATTCTCTCATGAAAACTGGGATTAAGCATTCCATAAACACATGGTAGTCATGACTTTTCATGACATATAGTCTCGCTTGTGTGACATTAGCACATTACTAAAGTTGAAAGCATACCCATCAAGAAGCCTCAACTCTTGCAACTATCGACAAATATTTTATCTTTGTTCTAAGGTTAAAACATAACACCCTTTTGGCTTCATCCATCTACTATTCCAAATGAGACAAGGTTTAGGTCTGCCTTCCTACACAACTTGGCTAAGTCCAACCTAGCCTTGTGGTTGTCCTTGGTCTTGTAAGAATCCGATTTTCTAAAGAATAATTTTTCAGAACTTTTGTGATGAGAATTTACGAACTTTGAGAGACACGATTCATCTTGATTTAATAATACAGCCCTGCATAATATATATAAAAAATTTCTAATAATTATTTTTTATATACAACAAAATAGTACTCTCTAATAATGACACTTAATTACCAAATCCAAATTCATCTGGTAGAAATCTTTTACTGGTATTTCTTTATTATTTTAGCTTTACCAAAATATTTTAGAGAGATTTTGGAGTTGAGATATATGGTGGTGAATTAATCTAAGATAATTATGACGATGTCATTAGAAATATATCACATAAACACTAATCTCTCACTCTTCTCCTCTAAAAGAAATTTGGCCATTCTCTTATCATTCTATTCCATCACATATTAAATTAATTTTCTTAATGACCAAGGAAAAAAAGACAGATAAGGTCATGAATTAAAACATGTGATGAATTAACCAAGTGATAATCTTGATTATATCATCAAAGATTTATTACATGATACATTAATCTCTCACTCATCTCTTCCTCTCTACTTTGGTTCTCTCTCTTTTCCTCTATTAAAACACATGTTTAATTAATATGTCCTACTCATCAAGAAAGAAAATGAGATAAGTTAAAAAAGATAAAGAGAAAAAGAAAGTAACTACTCATTCTTATCACTTCCTCCTCTTATCCTACGTTGCATACTTCTTTTAGCTCACAAAAACACAATTTTACTAAGTTAGCTAAGAAAAAAGAAAGGAAAAAATGAGTGACCAAACTTAAAGAGTGAAAAGAGAGAACAAACACTTAACTACCCATACAACTTCACCTTCCATTTTCGAGAACACTACACCACTTCTTAAAACACTAAATAACCAAGACAGTTCTTTCATCTCCTTGTTTATTCTCATATCAAAATCATCAAGATGAGTGAAGAGAAACTCCCCTTTTCTTTCACCTTAAATTGAGTTATCATGTAGTTCCAAGAGAGAATCATGATTTTATTTTCCTTCTTTGAAAAATCAAGTTTAGGAGTTTCTAAAGATTAAGGGTACATCACTTGCCAAAGATGAGAAGAAATCTCTCTCTTCTCTTCTTGTAAATTCAGCCATGCTTTAGATATCAAAAACAACCATTTTTATGAGTTGCAAAAAATTGTTATCTTTGTCCTTTTTTAAAAGCAACAAACTAAAAATGTTGTCCTTGTCTATCTAAAATAACTTTTGTGAAATGTTGTTTCAAATAAAGGTTATCTTAGCTGGAAAATATTGTAGTGAAATAAAAATTCACTACAGGAAAAATTAATTTTAGCGACAAACTTTTAGCGGCCATAATATAATAGTCGCTATTTCTTTTATTTAAACTATGTTTTTGTGGCAATTATATATTTACCATTCTTATTATATATTATAATAGCAATTACTACTATTGCCATTAAATTATGATCTTTTTATACTTTTAATCTTAATTCTTACTTTCTCTAAATCAATAGTGGCAATTATCAATATCGTCGCTTATTTTTTATTATATATTCCTTTTATCATATCTTAATTCATGACTCAGAGAGTCTATTCCCTAAATCAAGTAACTTGGAGAGAGAAACTCCCAGCCTCTTACCTCCATCACCGATCACTACCGCAGGCCTTACCATTGTCAATCACCGTTCATCGTCCTTCACTCATTCACACTCATTAATCAAATTGATCGTTCTTCATGTTTCCATCCTCCCCCCGCAGATCCGCATCGCTATACTTATTCATTCATGATCTCCATTGCTAGGTTTGGTTCCTATTGCCAATGTCGTTCACCAAGGAAGAAACGAAAATCTGGTGGAACCAACAGCACCTTCATCTTCAAAAGCATCATTAATAGTGGTAGGAAAGTCCGACACGGAGGTTGAGGAGGTTCTTGATCAGATGCTCACTCATTTGACACTCTGCGGCGATTCCAAGCTTGATCCCTTATTCTCCAAGTTTCTCTCTCTACATCTCTTCACACTCCCCGTTGTTTGCAACAAGGTTCGCCAATTCTCATCTCTCTCTTTCTAGCTCAATTTTATTTATCAGCAATTTCAAGTGTTGTCACTTTCAAATTGAAGATGCTATTGCTAATGTTTCACTTTTGATTTTGTGAATACTTGTGTGAATTTTGCAAATGTCATAGGATTTCAAATTTACAGTTGCGAGCGATTTAGGGCACATTGGAAATAGAATATAAGAGGGAAGATAGTTTCAGCATTGAATTCATGGATCTTTAATCAGAAGAGATAATAGTAACGAATTGCACAGTTTTGAGTTCTACTAATGTTGCTTCTATGATCAATGAAGAAAGAGATATCATCCTTTTTGTGGCTTGTTCTGCTATATTGTTGGCACTGCAGCTAACAAGAATGCATTGAAAAGCTTGAATGTTACTCGCATTATGACTATTTACTGGTAAACTGCCACCTACAAATCCTATAAATTTTGTCAATAAAGTTATTGACGTAATATATTTTTTCATTTTTTATACAATTAGCTAAGTCTTGTTTGCTTTCTATTTCTTTTTGGTCTTTAGTTTCATCGTATATTATTGTTAGTTAACTGCTTTTGACATGAATGTTGTTCTTATCCCAAGCTAATGGTGATACTTGAAGAAATGAAACTATTTCAGTTGATATTGGGATTTTTTGTGACTAATGACATAACATCTAAATCTAATTGAGTATTTCAGGGAATCATATAACTTATTGATCTTTAAGTTTTCAACTTGTTGATGTCTTTTATTTATGTGGTTATGCCTAATTTTCTTTTGATGTCAAGGTCTTCCTTTTTTAAGATATGCCACTTAAATATTGCTATGTTCATAACTTTGTGCTACTTTAAATTTTCTTCAGGTTCTGGTTCGGGAAAAAAGGACAAACAACATCATCTTTTAAGATGGATCAACAAAAGGATTGAAAATCAAACCAAATGGAGAGTGTTTCCTTCTTTGGCTTGTTTGCTGCAGCTGATTCAGTTGACTATGTGTTAATATGCTTAGGAAGTAATGGTACTTGTGTCCATGGTACTGCTCTGCCTCTTTTCATTGTTTTGTTTAGAAGCATGATTGATTCTTTGGAACATTTTAACATGGATCCTCACAAATTGTCATCACGGGTTTCTGAGGTAAAATACATGTTCTTATGGTAATCATGGCTTATGTTACAAACAGAAGTTTGATTAGTGAAGAATTAATAAGAATATGACTAAGTGGGATTTAGAATATAAAGATTTAAGTGAACTAGAGTTCACTAACTCTTACAAATGATACCATTCAACTATATATATATAGTTCTAACTAGTATTTTAACATTGCACTTAGGATTCATTTTATTGTGTGTTTAATTATATTCAAACTTAGAGTGAGTAACGGATGCAACTATTTTATACTAGACATAGTTATAAGGAAATAAATTAACTTTGGATATTAACTTTATTATTTCATAAAATCAAAGTGTTAACTGTTAAGTGACGAGGAAAATGACAAATAAGTACGGCTTTTCTTTTTTCTCTGATATAATATAAGTATTGCTCCTCTGTCTTTGTATCTTTTATTTATTTTAATTCCAACATTATAATCTAAGTCGAAGAAAAGGTAAAAAAATAAATGAAGGTATAATATTAAGTGTTTGGAAGTTGTTTTTGGAAAAAAAAGTCAATCTAGAAAGATATACATGCACATAGGTTTATGGTAATTTCACAAGACTCCAAGCTTTTCTGCCATCTTAAGAAATAAAGTGAAAAAGAATGTCATCTTGCATTACTAGGGCCACGAACATTAGCAGCTTTAATTTACTGAACACAAACCTGTGGAACCATACAACTAAATGCATGATTAAATCCTTGTTATAACTGATATTGTGTATTCTCTGCCTTCAGGTATGATCTTTTTGATATATGCATCAATGGCCTAAAGGATAAGTTAGATTCAATTATTCTTAGTCAGGTAAAGTGGTAAATCTTTTTTACTTCTTTTTGGGTAGTGATGGTTGTTTTTTTAACAATCTATTGAACATGAATTTAGAATATAGGGTATATTCATCTTAGTTTATCGTTAAAATAATTAGTGGAGTATTATGGAGTTAGTTTATGTGCAAATAATTGAGCTAGGCAACTTTAGTTAAATGATTGCTTGTCATGCGGAGGGTAATTAGTTTTAGTTGGATGGATATTTTTACAGTCAATTCACAGATTGCTGTTGTTAACTTGTGCCTCCAGCATGTGTATTTCATTCAACCTTTTTATAATGTGCAAATACTAAATATCTTTGGCAGTGAATTCATTCCTGGGTCAAATTCCACCAAAAATTTTTCTCCTCCTCATCAGATCTTTATTTATATTCAAGAATAAAATAAAAGAATTAGTGAAGTAATGAACAGATTCATCTTTAATAATAGAGATCTTTTATGATTATTGATAGGTATGTCTTGTTCCTTTTATAAATATATTGCTGCCTTATTGTTTTACCCTCTTTTAAAAAATGCATATCTATGCTTCATTTGAATCTCTTGACATCACATGAATTTTTCAACTGTGCCTGCTTGTATACAAAATACCCAACACAGAAAATTTTGTTCTTTTCAGTTTTTTTCCTTCCTGATAATCTTTTAATTTGTTGGAATTTGATGCAGAAAAAACAGAGGATCCTGCTTCTTCAGGGTGTTTCTGCGTTTGTCTTATTGAATCCGTTCACGCTCATTTGGAACCTGCAAGGTACATTTGATAAATTTCTTTTCTTCCTTGCAATGAAAGCATGATCCACTTTCATATGATTTATGTAGCTAACACCATAATTTTCTAATTTATTATCTTGTATTTGCTTTGCCGCTAACACCATTCTGCTTCATTACCCTATATTTCCCTTTTGTTTTTTCATGAAAAGAAAGGTTCCTAATTTTCCAAAATTGTGGGAATTAAGCATTTTTTTTACAGACATTGAAAACTTGATTTCTTATATGTATATATCTATTTTGTATTCTCAAATGCAACGCTACTTATGAAATTGCGAAATTGATCACATAGATACAAAGAAAATTCAATCCTTGTTTGTGTCATCATATAGTTGTGATTAAAATCCTGCTATCTCTTGTGTTTAAAAGTAACTATAAGTGAACTTGTAGAATGGTTGAAACTAGCACGGCATCTCCGATGGCGGAGGCTGATATAACAGCAATGAAGGAAACACTCCGAGCCCAAAAAACTCTTCTACAGCAGGTACATGCAGAGTTGGATCAGAAAAGAGAAGCCTCTACTACTGCAGCCAGCAAGGCTATGGACATGATACTTCGTCTACAAAGTGAAAAGGCTGCCGTGAAGATGGAGGCAAGTCACTACAAGAGAATGGCAGAGGAGAAGATAGGTCATGCTGAGGAAACTCTTGAAGTCTTTGAAGAGCTTATGTATCAGAAGGAGATGGAAACCACTGCTCTTGAGTTCCAAGTCTTGGCTTACAAACAGAAGCTTCTGGCATTGGGAGTAGATATCAATATCAGTGAGCTTGAATTCCCTGATGATCTTCTTCTTAATAGAAGTGAACAAAATGGAGAAGATGATCAAAGTAGCTCTAAGAGAAGGTTGCAATCATTACCCCCTATTTGCTCTATGAGGTGCAACTTTAGATCATCGCTAACACTCGTATTGCTATATTAATGCAACATAGTTATAGGCTTGTAGCATTTTTTGTTGTTTAGATTTGTAACATGATTTATTATTTTTCAAGAGAAATTTGTGTATCAATATTTTGAGTTTAATGAAATATCTCATTTTGTAGTAATTAATTTTAGTATATTTATATTATGCATAATAATAATAATTGTTGGAAAAAATAATTGAAATTCTAAAAAACAAATAGATGGTTGCTTCTAAGAAAATGAGTATAATGTAACTAAAAAAGGTCTTAAGATTTTAGCGGCAATAGTAATGACAACTAAAAGTGAATAACATTACAATTTTAGAATTATTTTTAGTGGCCATATAAATTGTCGGTAAAATGGGTTTTGATGGCAATAATAATAGCCACTAAAAGTGAATAATATTGAAATTTTAGAATTACTTTTGGTGGTCATATAAATTGCCAAGAAAATTGTCGCTAAAAGTTATATACTTTTTGAGGCCATTAAAAAGGTCTTTATCGCCAAATGTTATAATTGCCACTAAAACCTTTTAGCGACAAAGTATAAGACGGCTAATATCTAATTACGGGTAAATGTATTAACAACTATTTTTATTGCCGCTAAAAGCAAAATAAATAGCTGTTAAAAGTGATTTTTTTTGTAGTGATTAAAGGTATTTTTGTTAGCATATTCAAAAGTCGGAGCCTATTTGATAATTTACCCTAATCTAAAATTCTGAATAATCGAATTCAATTTCTTGAACAATTCAATTTTATTGTCTAAGCAAATAATTTATGACAATCTCTTAATTAATAGAAATAATTCTTAATTAAACTTAGCCTCTATTAAATTTTTGGGACGACATTTTTTTTTGTCGACGGTATCCCTCAACCCAACAGATTAATGACTAATTCGTTACGGATTTGAGTTCTATTTAAGGGTCTGCCGCTGACCAATGAATTGCTTCATGTACAAGTGAGTTGACCACTTGACCAACCCAAAATAATTTGGGATACGACATTATGCATACCCATTTTTGTATCCAATATTGTATACCGTATCTTTATGAATTCAACTAAAGCAATTAACTTATCTAGATTGCATTTGCATCTAAATTAAAAAGGTTAATATTATATACACTACTTTTATGTCTATTTTTCACTTTTGGTATATAGGTATTGATAAGAAGTAAAATAAGATATAAAAAAAAAAAAAAGAAGAAAAAGAAGAAGCTTTAAAAAAAAAAAATAGGAAAAAAAAAAATAGAAAGAAAAAGCAAGCAGAAAAAGCCAAAAGCTCTTAAAACCAAGAGGCAAGAGCAAAAAGCCAATAACCCTTAAAACCAAA
>NC_029787.2:80240058-80241446 GCF_000816755.2 Arachis ipaensis
GAAGAAGATACACGGTGTACTAAAAAGTTGTACAAATATAATTTCTCCGTTACACAACTATTACATCTTCTTTTAGTTGTGACAAAATTAAGAAATCAGTAGGACTTTATTTTAGTTTCATTGAATAAAAAAATGGACTGTTCGGAAAAAAACAAAGGGAGGGAGGGAGGAGGGCATGTTCCATGTCGCAAAACTGAAATACTGAAATGTTTGGTAACAAAAAAAATTTAGTCAAAATCAGTCAAAATTTGTCTTATTTAACATATAGTAATTAATAAATGTTAAATAAAACAAATTTCAACTGTTTCTTTTTTTTTTTTTTTTTTTTTCTCTCTAATATTACCGGTCACCAAATCCCTCTCTTGCGACATGCACATGCATTTCATAGCAACAATGCTCCTCATGGAATGTGGAAAACGGATTCAACAACTGATTCCACATTGCTTAGCGTCTGGTCCTTTTGTTTTCAACACAAAAGGGTCAATCCTTACCCAAACCAAGGAGAAGATAGAAGCCAAAAGCACCGACCATATGACTATAAGCGTTGGTGTTCGGTTCTGCCTACCCATGAGGCCTTTAAGGAATGGGTACAAATGGACAATAACCCACAAAGAGAAGAAGAGCTTCCCAAGAAGTGCTCCCCAAGAATGTCCACCACTGTTTATGGCATCTGTGAAACCAGCTACAATGCCAATGAGGTTGATTATTATGATTGTAGTTGGAGGTATAAGGAGAGCAGTCCATTTGATGGTGTACAGCTGGTGGAACTGCCCTTCGTCCGGCGCCTTCGATACGGTGATGAAGTTGATATTGCTTCTTACCAGGGGCAGGGCTTTCATGAGGCTATGTACAACGGCGAACATGTGTGCAGACACACTTCCGATGACCCAGAATTGCTGATTCCTCCACCATTCCTCAAGGCTAACACCACTCCATCTCAATTCGAGGATGGCCGATGCAAAGATGGTGATGAATAGACTAATAAAGACTAGACTTGCGAATGTCCCTACCTGGAATGATATAACAGGAACTTTGTAAGCTGATAAAAGGCTTCCAAAACTACACAACAAGAAAGAACCTTACAGAACTTAATTCTACAGATTCGAGCAATACTTCATTCATTCATTTTGCTAGAGTCATATCTAACATTAAATATATCATGCACATATTCTAAGTAAGAAACTAGCAAGGCAGATCATTCATTAAAGAAATAAGTTTAATTTTACTCGAATCAATTATATGTCACAACATTTGAGTTTAACTAGTGTACTCATAGTTCGTTATATGAAATGAGCAAATGAATGACATTATAAAAATGAAATTCGTTAGTTACTGTATGACAAGAATCAATAAAAAGAAAATTTATTACCGAAGGTGTGATGAATTTA
>NC_029787.2:80241822-80243591 GCF_000816755.2 Arachis ipaensis
ACAGTGCTGTTAATATAGGCAACCCTTTGAAGCGTCTTCATTTTTCCTTCGTTGAAGCCGTACCACAGCGGGCAATGGCGGCTGAAGAGGATCTCAAGTGATCCCACCGCCCATCTAAGCACTTGGTTAAGTCTATCTGTAAGGTTGATAGGAGCTGTCCCCCTGAATGCAGCTCTCTTCGGCATGCAATATACCGATTCCCAGCCTCGACTATGCAACTTGAAACTCGTAAGAGTATCTGCAGCTATAGATCCATAGCTCATGCCAACCTGTTTGTTGCCAAAATGATCAAGAATATTTCAGTTATTAATCTTCAATAACCACTATTTTAGTCCCAAAAGTATTACAAAATGATGGAGAGTCACGTGCAACTATCTTCGTGTGAAGTTAATAACTAAGAATCATTAGATGCATGAGTTTCCACCTTATAAAATTGAATATTGTAGGATAAAATCCACCATTTTTTTTAACGCTTAAATGTTCAGGGCTAATTAAGAGAATTCCATAATACCTCATATCCCCATAGAGTTCTGTCTTCGTATTTGCAGCTCATGACATGAATGGCTTCTTTGAGCAGGGCCTCCTGACCGGAAGAAGCATCGACGCCACCTTCTTCTGTTGATGAAGAATTAGCAAAATGTGATTTTTGAAATCTGTTCTCAAAATTCATCTCTGATTTCAGTAGCTGCTTGTCTTCTTCTGTTATTCCTGCATCTTCCTCTTCATTTTCATCCTGTTTTGAGTGCACTTGAACAATTCGTGGCGGTTTTGACACCTTTGGTGGTTCCAAGTATCTAATCAATAAAGGAAAAAGAATGAACAAACAAAATTGAGAAAATTTGATCCTAAAATTCTTGTACTTACATCAAACAAAACAGTGTTCTTGTTGGCATAACGATCGTTCCTGTCAAGGCTGTCAAATCTTAAAGGAAACTGAACAAAGCCAATGCCATTCCCAAGTTGGATGTCCATAAAGAAACACATGGCCTCACGCACGACTTTGCTGTTATTAACATAATGATTGCAATCCAAGTTCAGCACGAAGGGAGCATTGCTTAGCACTGTTGATACTCGAAGCTAGAAAGAAATTAAGGAACTGTTAGGCTTCTTTCAACGGAATGATAAAGTATAATCTGAAAGGGAGGTTTATAGTTTATACCAAGGCATTTATTGCACCAGCTTTGTTGTGGTGTTGGAATGCCGGCCTTTTCTCACGAGATATGTATACAAGACAGGGAAGTTGGTCGGGGTGGTGGCCTCCACCTCGAGCAAGAAGGACTTGTATCATACTTGGATGATCGTTGGTGTTGTTTCCCGGCCACGGTGTCTCATCTTTCATTGTCCACCCTTCTGCTGGAACTCTCATGGACTTCGCCACAAGTGCATTAATCCTCACCTTAAATTCTTCATATTCTCTCTGTCAAATTAGCTCCATGTATGAAGCGGGTATTAGAATTTTCAACCATGCTAAGTATATGTCAAAAATCAGCTACCAAATCAGTTACTAATATAAGATACATGTTGAAATGTAGAATATACAAAAAAAAAAGTAAAACATGTATATTTATATACAAATATATGATGGCTGATCTTTACTATGCACATAGTATTTTTATAGAAACAATATATCCTAAATGTGCTCCATTCTGTTACATTTAAGAAATTAGTTTGAGTGGTATTATTGAAAAAGAATATTATTGCTCACTAACCTTCATAGTACGACGTTCTTTTACATATGTTGTCTGAAGCTTATCCTTTATGTAATCTAT
>NC_029787.2:80244229-80247072 GCF_000816755.2 Arachis ipaensis
GAACGGTACCCATTTTCTTGCGAATTCAGCAGTTTCTTGAAGAGCCTCAAAGGTGAGCATGGAAGCTCCATCATCAGAAACGTAACATGAGATTTTGTCAGCTGGGTAATCCAGAGCCAAGATTGAAAGAACAGTATTGGCTGTAACTAGAGGAGGTTCCTTCGTCGGATCCACTGTAGTGACAAATATATCTATTGGAGAAAGCATATTCGGCTTGTCCGCCGGTTCAAATCTGCATTACAAGATCTATACATTTAGCTCTTCAATTTATATATAAGATTTTGATAGAACCAACCTTTATACTAATTCATCTCACGACAGCACAGGTTATTTTGTAATATTGACTCCTTGGTGTAAACTTACTCAAAAGGCTACTCATGACAAAGTGTTGATTCATCTTAGTTTTAGGATGTTTAGCTAGTTATCTTATTTTTGTTATTTATTTGGTACTTTGTAAGTAAATAATATATAATCTCCTCGAACATATGTTTGTCAAGACCTTGCTTATTTGAATTTAAAAACATAAAAATAAAAATAAAAAGATTAAAAGGAGCAAAAGAAGAAAAATGAATACGAAAACCAGATACATTTAGACATCATCTGGCGGAGGAAGCTCAGGATATATACCTGATTGAAAGACGATCAATATACGTCTGGCGATCAATGGGAAACCATTTAGGAAGTTGATCAACCAGCCATGACAATGCTAGCCAAATTTCACACACCACAGATGTGAACCAGAGTCCAATTGCTTCAGGTACTGGGTGGAAGATTCTGTATTGAAAGAATAGCAAGAGAATCACGAGCCTCGCTGCAACCATCATCCTGTAAGGGCTGAGTCTTCCGGATGGTATTGCCACCTTCCTTGAGAGTGGCTGTCTACTTTCATCTTTACTGGAACAATGATATCATATGACAGTAGCAAGAGCATCAAATTAGTATAGAACAGTGTTCCTGAGATGTCAAAATAGCATTGCAAATTTGCTAAATTAGGGAAAGGGGAATGCTTTCTTCATGCATACATAGCCTTTTCGGGATCAACTGTAGCCTCAGTTTCAGGCCATAGATTTCCTTGGTTTAACATCCAGTCATCTGCTCTCTCTTTGTCAGCAAATTTTTCATAGCCTACATCACGAAGACGTTCAAAATTTTCAGATTTAGGCTGTAAAATAGCATCATTTCTCTCTTTAAAATAGCCAATGATGTTGTTTAACATTTATGTTTCAGGATTTTAGCTCACCCGGCTCGTGGTATGTAGATACAGGCAGCTCTTAAATCTACAAAAAATAAATGCTAGAGAGAAATATTATCTTGAGTTCTTAGCTTGCATGAACATAGTTCCACCACCTTTGTTAAGATATTCTCAGTTACTTCCATTCACCACGTTTGTTATATATTAAGATACACTAAAAAAACTGTTTTATATTTCCATTTAATTATCAGTACGAACTGACCTTGGCCAAGGATGCTGATTTAGCATTCTCATTATCATATCCGCTACTCTTCTTCCTTTGCCGCAACTCTTCCTTTTCTTCCAACATTTTGAATTCATGTTCTATATCATCCACATCGTCTTCGTCTTCGTCTCCCTCTACTCTTGGGCTTCCTGCACTCCAAGTAAGGACAAAACATATATAACAAGTTATAAAGAAAGACCGAGTGCCACTATTTCTGTCGAACTAAGTCCTTTGTGAAAAACATGGCATGCTTTCATTTCGTGATGAATTAAAAGGCAAAAATAATATAGAAAAACCAATATTTTTTCTTCTTTATATTTAATTATTCAATATTAATCAATTTTTCTTTGTTTTATTAAAAGTGTCGGGCTCTTAATATTATAAAAATCCAATTTAGTTGCTTTCTTTTCAAAGAATCTAATATTAAAAATATTAAGTTGACCAATACTTTTTGTCAACATGTAACTAACTCAAAGAAAGACTTCAAAATATAATGATTCATGTACTACATAAGCTTTGTCATATATATTTGCATAGATTTTGTGTAATAGAGATGCAAATTATATTATACACGAAAACCTACCGGGCATGACTAAGTTACTAACTAGGGGTGTACATGGATCGGGTCATATTGAATTTAGCTTAACCCAGACTCGACCCAAAATATAGATCGGTTCTAATTTTTAAACTCTAACCCGATCCTAAATCCAATGAAACCTACGCACTTTCGGGTCGGGTGAAAACCTGGTAAAAATCGGGTGAAAACTGGATCTTTAACAATCATCTAATCTCCAACTATTATTTCACAATTTACACAGTAAAATTCACTTAAAAAATATAACAAGAACCAACTCTTCTCTAAAATTAAAGCATAACCATAATCAATACTAATATTGTCTAATAACACCAAATATTTAAACCAATACAAATAACACAATATTATGCATTAGTTTAAAGTCTTATGCATTTTAAACATAAAACATTAACTTATAATCTTATAATGAATAATAACACAAAATATTAAAGTTTACAATATTTAAATTCTACGTAAGAATAACCATCATCCATCACTAATAACACAAAATATTAATTGTGTATGATGACCGGGTCACCGGACCGAGTTCGGATGACCCGAGTTATGAACCGAACCTGACCTAAAATAATGATCGGGTCTATTTTTGAAACCCTTATCCGATACAGCTAGCGAACGATGCAGGCATGCAGCTATGACTTGGATACAATTTTTATTCAAATTAACTCAAAATTACAATTTAGGTTAAAGTTTTTATTCTTTTACTCTTTATTCCAAAACTAATTAAATATTTAGTTTAGGATGTCAAATTCATTTTATATATATATATATATATATATAGTTGTATCCTAACT
>NC_029787.2:80247605-80275226 GCF_000816755.2 Arachis ipaensis
AGATTTTTTTCATATTTACTCTACAAATACTATAAATAAAGAAATTAATATAATTTTAAGATATATTATCTATCTTTAATTTTTATATTTCTTAGACCGTTACTAATTTAAATGTCGAAATTTTTCCAAGTATACCCTGCCTCTTGAATATACTAATCTAGAGCAAAGAAATTCACCATAATCTCGTACTTCGATCCTATAAAATATATTATATTATTATGAGAATTAATTCTAATTTCAGCACCAAATCACAAGAAGATGTATTATAAGTTTCTACGCAACATAGACGAAAACTAATAGAATATTAATATCTTGCGGATGTTTTGACCAACTCTTGGCAAAAAGTTATTTGTCTTTCAAATTCTCTTAAAAACTCTCTGGATATTCTTGGAATTTTATAAAATACTTTTAAAAATGAAATATATATAAAAAAAACTAATCCAAACACATGCAGAAAATAGGAGAAAGAAAACAAGCTTTTGGAGTATGTAGTTGCCTTTTTGTATTGTTTCCGTTCCAAATTACCTTTGATACGCTTGTATCTTGTATGGCACTGGGGGCAAACTTGAGTCCCTTCCCTTCTTTCGTACTCGTAACAAGGCCTACACACGGGGAACCCGCATTCCTCGCAAGCTACAAACAAGTCTCCGTCCACAGTTAGTCCCACTAAGTCGCCGCATATTTCACATAGTTGGCCATCTAAGTTCTTCACAGGCCTTGGCTGCGCCAGATTATTATTGTTATTATGTTTGTTAATCACATTAAGAAAACAAAAATGTTACGTAAATATAAAATATATTGTATAATTTAACTCATTTTTAATTTATATTTTGTATTTAAATGTGTATTCTGTACTAATAATTAAGTTTAGTGACTTATTTAAATGTAGACTTAACATGGTTATAAGAAAATCTGTGTATATATTAGTATGACACAAAAGTATTTTCCAATATCAACTATTTCATATGGCTTTATCAAAGATTTAAACTATTAAGATAAAAATATAAATGGTATTATATTTAATAAAATGCTCACGATCTTATTTAATTTAGCTATGTTTACCTCGTTGTGTCCTTGAATGACCACAAGATCATTGTTGTCATGGGTCGCAGCAAAAAGCCCGGTACTAGCTTCCATGGGGAGTGGAGGAATGGAAGCAGTGCAAGTATAGGTGAGTGAGGTTAGAGATTACATATATATAACTCTTCCAATTAAGTTCTAATCATTTAAGGTAAAGCAAAAAAAGTGCATGTTTTTAATGTCCACGTAAGGTTACTGTTATTAGTTGTGGGGTTCCTATTGACTTGAAGCCTTGAAGTTACACTGCAACTAAATTTATATCCAATCAAAACAAGTGAGCTAACACGTTGCGCAGTAATATGTGGTAAGAGAATGAGTACAAATTAATATTCTATTTTGTCAAATATATGAAATGTGAGATAGGCTTTTTTAATTACACTATTTTACACATAATATGCTTTAATATAGTGTTTGGTACATTTTTAATTATTTTTGTTCTTGTGGATTTGTTTGTTTGTATGCTCTACCTTTTTTTTAATTGATTCTATCAAACATTTTGTATATATTGGTGTAAATTTGTTCTTTATTTGTATTAAGATTTAGCTGTACATAATAGATAATTATCTTCTTATTGGTAATTCCATGAAATGATCCTATTCACAATTTATCTTGTTTCAATAATGTGTGACGAATTAGAAATAATCAAAACACACAAATTAGTTGATACGATGTCNTTCAATGGTAATGCAGCATTTTTAAAAAATATATATGCTTGACTTTGCATTTATCATTATGAAAAATAGCTTAACGCGATCTTTGTGTATTATATCGGTGCAAGAATCATCTCAGCCTATTTCATAATGTTTATACAACAACTATTGAAACTAGACGTTCTTCCTTCCAAAACTTTGGGATCCATGATGATGCTTCTTTGGGTTTATTTGGATGAACTTTAAAAAAAAAAATTTTTTTGAGTTATTTTTTTAAAAGATTTTATAAAAAAATAAAAGTAATTTTATATTTGAATATCTCGTATAAAAAGATCTTTTTATTTATTAATTATATTTGGTATAATAATATAAAAATATTTTTTTGTTTATTTATTATATAAAAAATATCTTTTTTTAAGAAAAAAAATCTTTAAAAAAAGATATATATTACAACTTCTCAAAAAAATATTTTTTTTATTTTATTTTTACTTTTACTATTAGAAATTTGTCAAACACATTAAAAAATAAAAAAAATTATTAAAAATTTTTTTTATCAAAATAATAGCGTCCAAACAAGCACTTAGTATGAAACTCATCATTCTTTTTCAAGATACAGCCTTAAAAAGATGCTCTGTTTGATAGTTTTTCACTTATGTAAATGATGTATATGTTGTTCTAACACAACCACGCAAAAAAAATGACTATTGGAATTTGGAAGCAAGAAAGGTTAGTATGTCGCTGCCATGTTTCTTCTCCTAAAAGATATAGGCTTCCACTTATATAATATTCAATTAACATCATACTTAGGGTAAGTTCAGCCATTTTTTTATTTGAGTTTGACATGATAATGTGGTAGATTCTTCTTGAAGATATGCAGTTCTATATTCTATGTCATACTATGGAAGGAAAGTAAGATTATAGTATAAAATTATATATTATATTTTCTCGTCATTTTCTTACTCCTTTTTCTATAATGCGTATATGGTTGGGTTGAATTGTAGAAGGAAGGTAGATTTCTGAATAAATAAAAAGTTTAATTATGTTACTCTGATAATGTAGCATTGCTCTTTTAATATTTTTGACACAAAATAATTTAATTATAAAATCACTAAAATAATATAGATTATTTTTAAGACACTTATTGACCATAAAAAATTCTCAACAAAAAGTTTTTAACAAAAAATGAGATGAGACCTTGAAACTGAAGAATAAACTAAGATTTTGAAGATGAAGAATGAGTAGTATGATCCCAAACTGAGAGTAGTGTGATGCCAAAATTGACGGACCTCAACGAAAAAAAGGAATAATGAAGTATGTTGAAAACAAATGAGTGTTAAAATTGAGGAATAATTTTCTACAATCAAATTATAAATAAAAAAAACATAGAAAAATAGACATTTGTGATATTTGTCAAAAATATATATTAATTTTTATATTTAACTATGACTGTTAAAAAAAATTATGTTAAAATAGTTATCTTTTCTTGTAATGAATTAAAAATAATATAAAGATTCAATTAAAAAATATAAAAATTTATTTAAAAATTTAATAAAATTATAATCTATTTTTCTTCTTCTATTAACGCTGTGTCAGCAATATCGCTTACTTGGTAAAATTTCAGAATCAACCACTCAATTTTTGCCAAATCATCTATTACTTTCAAATCAGCAAAAAAAATAAAATATACAAAAAATAATACAATAATTACCAACGACAATAATTAGAAATTAATAGTGTCTAACCAAATTTGTAACTTACAAAGACATTAAATTTATATTCCTCTATTTATTATATCTTACCGTTGTAAACAATACAAGAAATTTATAACTTCAATAATTAATTTATTAATTTCTATAAATAACTCGTTCAATATAATCAACATTCATATTACAAATGTCATAATAATATTATTAATCGTAATAAATTTTACGTTACAAATATTCAAATTCCATACTATTTGAATTACTTATATAAGTCTCTTATCACTATTCCTTCAAATTACATCAAATTTAGTACAAAAAATTTATTTTCAAACTACACAACATCTCAAACTTATTCAATGGAGATAACTATATTGAATGTGAAAAGTGTACGAAGAAAGCATATGAAAAAGGAGATAACTACATTTGTGGTACATGTAATCAAACACCAAAATATCCAACAATAAGGTAACTCTATATCCTTTTCATAATCCCATCTATCAAATTATTAGTTACTAACTCAATACTTATTTTAGGTTCAAAATTCAATTAAAGGTTTCAGATCAAAGTGGTACAACAACTTTTGTACTATTTGATGGCGAAGCAAAAAAATTGTTGGGTACAACTGATTTAAATCTAATAGCACTTCAGAAAAATAATGACATTGAAGCACCACCTCAATTGAAAAATTTGTGCAACCTCGCTTATATTTGAAGTCAATGTAAATGATTTTAATCTTAAAGAAAGTTCTCAACAATACACTGTTACTAAGACACTTGTTCCAACCAAAAACACTAAATTTCAACACCCATTTATTACCAAGACATTTATTCCAACCAAAAACACTAAATTTGAGTACCCATTACAACAAATAAAACAGGTAATACTAAAAAAAATTACTTATTTTAATTATTTTAGACATCATTTTTATTTCTAATTTAAATTATTCATTGATTATAAGAACCAACTTCGACAACACTAATATCATCAGACGAAGATCACATACCATCAAGAGATTAAGGAGAAAGAAAACTATACAAATTCAAGACACATCTTCAGAAGAAAAACATATTTGCAAAGATGGAACAAACAACACAATAGAAAGTGCATATAACTCAATAATTCATAAAGAACATGCATTCACAAGAACTTACACAGAAAGAAGAAAGTAACAACAACCAATAAAGAAAAGGAGAATGAACACCACATAAGAAGAATAAGTTCATCAACTAAAACAAATACAAAAATCAAACCACCAAATAAAAATATTATTTTATACATACAACTCTAATATCCAAATCTTTTGTACTACAAATTATTTTAAATAAAATATCTTTTAAATTTAACTTTAGTTTACACATTTAATTTAATTCTACAAAGCATAACAAATTTTTAATATTTATTGTATACCATTATTAATTTACCCTCTCGCACATTGCGCGGGGCTGGATATAAATAAAGTTTGATAACATTACTTGTGGTCTGTGGAGGTTTCTTTCAACGGAAAGTTAAAGTACAATCTGAAAGGGAGGTTTATAGTTTATACCAAGGCATTTATGGCACCAGCTTTGTTGTGGCGTTGGAATGCCGGCCTTTTCTCACGAGATATGTATACAAGACAGGGAGGTTGGTCGGGGTGGTGGCCTCCGCCTCGAGCAAGAAGGACTTGTATCATATTTGGATATTGGTGTTGTTTCCCGGCCACGGTGTCTCATCTTTCATTGTCCACCCTTCTGCTGGAACTCTCATGGACTTGGCCACAAGTGCATTAATCCTCACTTTAAATTCTTCATATTCTCTGTCAAATTAGTTTCATGTATGAAGGGTATTAGAATTGGTGACCACTTAAATAAAGACGTCTATTTCATCTTTTGCTAAAGAAGTTTTTATGTTGTCTTTTAATTGATTTCTATATAATTTATTCGGTGTTTTTCATCACATATTATTAAATTCTTTAAAAAATTTTCTTTCCAAAAATAATAAAAAAATATTTAATTTGGACTAAAACAAAAAAAAGTAATAGATTAACTATTAGATGTTTTAACACCACCAATTAGTCACACATATAAAAATACCAAAACAATTCTATTGTCATAATTATAATCTAACTTTATAAGCAATACAATACAATAAAACTATATATAAATAATATAACTAAATTTTATCTACATCTATAGTCACATTTCATAAATAATATAATCAAATTATATTTATGTCTATAATTAAAATATGAATAAAAATACAAAAAATTATCATGATGGTTAATTTTTTTTCGTTCATAATTTTTTTATTATTTTTTATATAATAATAAATAAATAAATAAATAAGTATGTCACAATAAAAAAGGAAGTACGTCACCAAATAATTTATCATCCAAATTATATATGAATCAAATTGATAATATGAGGGCTAACACCACAAATATTGATAACAAGGTTAGGGACTTACAAAATCTTTTTTAGGCTCACAGAAAAAACGTTTATATTTGTGTGATATATAAAATAATTATCATATTATTATTATTATTATTATATTTTTAATATTTGATTAAATGTTCTTGTATTTAGTACTTTTTTTTTTGCACTTCCTCTTAGTTAAAAATATAATCATCATAATTTTTTAGTTATTATTGTTAGGGGTGTTCATAGATCGGATATGGTTGAAATTTTGATCCAATCCGCACTAAACTCATTAGATCAAATTCGATATTCGCACTTTTTATGTTTGGATCAGATATCAAATATATCCATAAAATAAAAAATATTAAAAAATTTTATTTTTATAAAAAAAGTCAATATTTTTTTTTGTTTACTTTTTAAAACATATTTACTTCTATCTGATTAGAGTGTGGACCGATTCGATCCAATCCGATCATCTTACAAATCATATCATATCCACAAATTACAAATCAGATACGGATAAATACTGTGGATTTATGGATATGATCTAATCTATGAATACTCTTAACTACTACTATAGGTTCATTGTTGCTAGGGATGGCAAAACTCCCTGAGATGCGAGGATCCCTACGGAGATTGCCCCGAATGGGGATCCGATTGTGGGGAATTTTTTCTGTGGGATGGGGATGGGGGACAAAATTCCACCGTAGCAGGTGCGGGGACCCGAGCGGAGATCCCCGCCTCATCCCCGTTAATCCCCGAAATTCATAAATTTATTGAATTGTCCTTAATAGTTTATTTCTCATATATGTTTTTTAGTTATTTCACACACACACACACACACACACACACACACACACATATATATATATATATAGAAACCTAACACTCCTAATCCTCATTTGCATAATTCTTCTTCAATTCAGAAATTCCTAACGCTGTCCATACTTCATCTAACCTCTCTGCAGCCACCCTCTCGCCACTCTCCCTTCTCGCCGCATCGTCACACCTCACCGTGCCATGATCCTCACCGCGTCGTGCTCTCTATTTACGGCCTTCCTTTCCGTAACTTTGTCGTCGTGTCATTTCTCTTCTCTGTTACCGCATCTCCCAACTTGTCCATTTCTCTGTCCTCTGGCTCGCCGTTGCGTCCTCCCACTGCGTCATTTCGAAAGAAATCACCATCTTATCGTTTAGACTTTTTGTATAAAATCTTGTTGTTTTTGTATAGAATGGATACTTACACCTCTATTCATATGAAAATTAATTATTAGTTAGAACTATCAAATAGATGGGGAATGGGGTCCCCGCGGAGAGTGGGGCCCTGTGGGAATGAGGATGGGGAGCAATATTCTCCCACAGCGGAGAACGAAGATGGTGACGGGGAGTAAATCTGGGGGCAGAGATGGGGAGCAGGGAGGCATTCCCAGCCCCGTCCTGCCCCATTGACATCCCTAATTGTTGCAAAAGAATGCTTTTTTTATTATAAACCATTATCAGATCTTAATTACCATTAAAACAACTTAATTGTCAACAAAGAGATAATACTTATTGTAACACCCTCACTATCAGAAGTCACCCTTCCGGCTGCGCTACTCTGATAGCAAGAAATATTACGACTACTTTACATACTAAATACTAAAATAGGAGCCTGTGACTCGACACTGTATTGCTGATTTCTTTGAAAACCGGAAACAAAAACTTTATCTTAAGAAAAATACAAGCAGGCATAGATTCATATACAAGACTCCTTACATAATAACTCATAATATAATATACATATAAAACATACAACTCCTATCCCTCTTACAAACTTGTAATAACAAAGACGAGGGAAGAAAATAATCTAATTAATACAACAACATATATAAACCAAACGCAGTTTAACTCTTCTTAATGCTCCTTCATCCAGTTCATGAAAAGGTAAAGCTGTAGGGGGTGAGAACCTAACCACACGATCTCACCACGCAGTTTCAAAGTTGTCATAAGAGGATATTTAATAAGAAAACTATTTTCAAGCTCAGTGATTATCATTACCTTATGAATCCTTTAGAAACCAGTAGGTAATCGTTCAAAACCTTTTTAAATAAACAATGTTTAATCTTTCCGAACTCCAAAACCTTTCCTTTCTTATAAGAAAATCTCAATCAGAAACCAACCACGTAATCAAACAATACAATCATTAATTCAGCACCAAAGTTCATTCTCAAATGTAGCACGCCAGGACAAACACAGGCAAGACAGACAAGGAAAGCACAAGTAGGTAGCAGTTACAGCAAATAGTTCAAGTAGCAGTTAAGAACAGTTTAGCAACTAGGCAAACCAAAACAAGTTCAAACCCAAGCAAAACATACAAATTCATATGATGCATGCCTGTCTTATGGCTGATGAGGCTCATCTCTCGGTTATCCAACCAGCCCGACAAGTCTGAAATGTCCTTAGACTGTCCCCCGACGTGCATCCCCAAGAGTCTATGCATAGCTTTTTCTCAAATAATCAATATTGCTCAATGGGGGTAACATTCCCAGGAATTTATATAGTGCTCGGTCACACTTACGTCGTAGGGTCAACAGAGTATCTAGTTTTCAACCTGGTACACGTGGTGGCAAGCCACGACACTTAATCCAGGGAACCTCGTATCTCAGATATTTCAAATTCATAAGCCATATGAATAATTCAAAGATCATATCTCAACATTCTCAATATCATAATCATTCATCAATCCAAATCTCATTTCCAAATTCATTCAAAAACCATATTTCAAAGAAAATCTTCATCATCCTTCTTTCCATCCCGTTCATTAACAATCCCAATTCAAAACATAATTCTTTCTTTGATAAATAAATCAATCTTAAAACATATAATGTTTAAAAACTAAACCTTTTAAAACAACTACTTCAAATGAAACTTCTAATTTTATAAAATTTTGACAGCATCTCCTCTAAAACTTAGACACTGCCACCCTTTTCGGGTCCCAACCAAACCAAACCAAACGCCTGTTAATTAGTCAAATCACTTCCAATAACCATTATTACAACAACACTCAATCCAAGAAAATTGCAAAATCCAGAATTCAATCAACCAATCCTGTAAATCGCAATTTAAACCGACTCTAATCAACAACATCAATCAATAGTTAAGAATTCTTGGTCTTCTCAAATAGTTTCAAACCAAACCATTCCTCAAACACTTTTCGAATCATTTCCAAAATAGCAAATCATTCTCAATAAATAACCCGTTTTCAAATGTCAAGTCCTTTCCAAATTTATTTTAAAATCAAATTCCGATATCAAATCAGGTTTAATATCAAATCAAATTTCAATATTAAATCTTTTCTAAAATCAAACCGTTTCCAAAATTAACCTAAAAGGCAATAATAAATCTTCTCTAATAATTCAAGGAAAACCACTTTGACAACATCAATCAACTAATCCAAATATCTAACTTTCTCAATCGAGGATCAGTTTATCAATCAAACTAATAATTTCATTCAACCAAAACAACTCAATTCAATTCATAAGACTCACGAAATCACAAAAATATATTTTACGAGTTAATATTGATTTATAACAACCCTGTAATGTAAAATAGATTTAAGAAAAACCCCTACCTTGATTTAATCTGAGCTTAGTAGGTAAACGCATCAAATTCTCTTTTGTTTATTTTCAATTTACAGCAGCAGCAACAACCTTGTTTGTTTTCAAGCAATATCAGCAGCGGCATCAAGAATCACAGCAACAACACTTTTTTGACATAAATTGGAATTTAACGCGGAATTGATATTAAGCAAAAATAGAACAAAATTAGTAATGGAGTATTACAGTAAATTGAAATAGAACCAAATAATCTCACCACGAGAAACGAAGTAGCAGTGACCATCTGAACCGATCAGGCGGCAGCTACTTCTAGTGATGGCGGCTACCAAAAGCTCCGATGGTGGATTTTCGATGACCCGAGACACAACGATACAACTGTAGCAGAATCAATGACAACAATATTCTCAGAAATTATAAGAAATGGAAATTAGAGGAAAGAATGCTTTTACCAGCAGTGGATCCTGGCGACAGAAGCTCGGCAACACAACCCAGAGCGACAGTGGCAGTGACGGAGCTCCCACCAAGCTTCCTGTTCTCTCTCCTATTTGCGTGTTCTGTTCCTCATAGTGACGGTGGTTCAACAGCAGCGGTGGTAGGACGCGGCGGCATGGAACGGCGACACCACTCACAATGATGATGGTGGCGGGCTCGTGGTTTTCCATGGCGGTGACAGAGGTAGCTTCCTCTTCTTCCCGTCGCGGTTCCCTTCACAAATCCTCCTTTCAGCGA
This sequence comes from Arachis ipaensis, assembly GCF_000816755.2. NCBI lineage: Eukaryota > Viridiplantae > Streptophyta > Magnoliopsida > Fabales > Fabaceae > Arachis > Arachis ipaensis. Next base: position 80,257,760 of record NC_029787.2, read on the forward strand.
CAACGACGGCCTCAACAACGACTAGCTCAAGGCAACGGCGACGTGGATAGTCTCAAACGACGACGATGGCCAGCGTGACGACAAGGACCCTCCCGCGGCGGTGACTTCACAGTTGGCAGCGCGAATCCCTTCTTCCTCCTCGCGTCTGTCTCTCTGCCCGATCTCTCTCCTCTTCTCGTGCATGACAGCGGCTCGTGAACAGACCAAGGTTCCTCGCGCAGCATCTCCTCGGAACCGTGGCAGCGGCGCGGCTTTCCCTCTCTTCTTCTCTCTTCCCCCGTCGCAGCCCTCACTCTTTTCTTTCCCTCTCTGTTCTGCGTTTCTTTCCCTTTTTCTTTTTCTTTTTTCTTTCCTTATTTCTTTCTGAAGGAGATGGAGCTGAGTCAAGGGAATGGTGGCGTGGAGTGGCGGTGAGGGTTGGGTACAAGAGAATTAAGGTTTGATTTGGACACTTTAAAATTAGGAATACTTTTGGTAAATTGAGGTTTGTGTAATTTTAATAAAATTTGGAGATATTGTAATTAATTAAAATCTAAAAATAAATCTTGTTATGAATTAATTTCAATTCATTTATTCATTAGAAATTTTATTCTCAGAAATTATTTTATTAAAGTTAATTAAATCAAAAATTAAATAAGGTTTTGATAATTAATTAGAATTTTACCTAATTTTATAATTATTGAATTATTTTCTATATTTAAATTATAAAGTTGGTAGTTATGAAATAATAATAATTTTATATGATTTGATTTTAGATGATTTATATTTATATCATTTAATACTTTAAGTTAAAGATAAAGAAAATTAATTATATTACCATATTCAATTAGAGTAAATTATTGAGAATCAATTAGTATTTTTATACTACAAATAATATTTTAAAGTAATTTTAGAGATTAAATTAGTTTTTCAAATATTAATACTTTATACTCCAATTTTATTAAAATTAAACAAAACCCCAATTTACCCAAATAAAATCCCAAAATTCCCGATCAGAAACCTTAATTTACTATCCTACCTCTAACCTAACCTAACCTAACCCCACCTCACCGCCACTCCCTTGACCCAACCCCATCCCCTTCAGAAAGAAACAGGAAAAAAAGAAGAAAAGGGAAAGAAACGCAGAACAGGGAGGGAAGAAGAGAACGAAAACCGCGCCGCCACATGCCACCGTGCCGTCATCACGCCGCCGCCACGGTTCCGAGGAGCTGCTACGCGAGGAGCCCTGGTTCGTTCACGAGCCGCTGTCATGCACGAGCAGAGGAGAGAGAAACACGAGGAGGAAGAAGGGATTCACGCTGCCAACTGTGCCGCCACCGCCGCGGGAGGGTAGCCGTCGTTGTGCTCGCCATCGTCGTTCTCGCCGCGTCGTCGTCGAGTCTGCCAAGCAGAAGCTGTTCGCCACTGCTAGACCTCCGTCACCAGCGATTCGCCGCCGCTGAAGCCCATCACTGCTGCTGTGACACCGCCGCGGAGAGAGGGAGTGAAGTGATTAAAGAGAGGAGGAGGAAAGAGACCTGCGCGCCGTCGGAGCCAGTGTCGCCCAATCGCCGCCATTCATCCCTTGCCAACGCCGTTCAAGCCACTGCCAAGTCACCATCAATGAAGCTTCAGCCTCTGCCACGCCTGGTTGTCACCAGGGTTGCCACCGCCGTGCCTTACCACTAAAGAGAAGCCTTGCCTACGCTGTTGCCGAACCAGGCCAGATTCACCGGTAACCCTGTTTCTGCTTTCCTGAACCCTATTTTACTTCTATTCTGTTTCACTATTTTGATTATTGTTGGTGTCTCTGCTACCTTAATCGTTCAGATTAATGCTACCGCCGCGACTAGCTTGCCATTTCTGCTCGGCTGTGCCCTTATTCGCCGTTCTAATTGTTGAAAGGAAATATTGTCGAACTATAGTTTCTTCGTTTCCCATTCTCTTGTTTCTTTTCTGGTAAGACAAATTCTGTTGTACTTTATCTTGCCATAATTCTCCATTTCGATTCTATTTTATTAGTGCGTAATGTTCCTCTTTGCCTTGCTTAGTTGTGTTTATTCTGGCTGTTAGCTAAAGCTGCTGTGTTTGTAGTTATTACTTTTTCCTGCCGTTCTTCTCCGCTAGCAGAGGGTGCTTGGAATACAAATCATAACGTAGCTGCTGCAGAATAAGGTGAAAAGAGGGTTTGTCGTGTTAAAATCGCTGTGGGTTTGATTCTTTGAGGTAGGGATTTTTTTTAAAATCTATTTTACATTACAGAGTTGTTATAAATAGATATTAATGTGAGAAACATATGCCTGAGATTATAATTGTCTTATAAATGTGGTTGTTTGCTGGACTGAGTGCCTGATTGCCTGATTGCTTGAGTTATTTGTGATTGCTGAAAAGGAATTAATTTAAAAGGTTATTTAGTTAATTATTATGAAAAACGGCTTTCTTGGTTTTGAAGCTATTTTTGATAAGGTAAATGAAACGGCTTTAGAAATGATTTGGAATATGAAACTGAATTAATTTTGGAAACAGTTTAATTTTGAGTTAGTATGACTTTATAAATGATTTAGTATTTGAGCTGGTTTGATTTTAAAAAGGAGATTTATTATTGGCACTGATTCGCTTTGAAAATAATTTGATATTGGAACTAGTTGAATTTTGGAAAATGAATGAGATTTGGAAATGGTTGAGAAAAAGGTTTGAGAAACGTTTGGATGGGACCCGAAAAGGGTAGCAGTGTCCAAGTTCTAGAGGAGATGGTGCCAAAATTTTATAAAATTGGAAGTTTTATTTGAAGTAATTAATTAAAAAGATTTGTTCTTAAACATGATATTTTATAAGAGTGATTTATTTATCAAAGAAAGAATTATGTTTTGAATTGGGATTTGTTAAGGGATGGAATGGAAAGAAGGATAATGAGGATTTTCTTTGAAATATGGTTTTGAAATGAATTTGGAAATGAGATTTGGATTGATGAATGATTATGATGTTGAGAATGTTGAGAATCTTGATATATGAACTTTGAATTATTCATATGGCTTATGAATTTGAAATATTTGAGATACGAGGTTCCCTGGATTAAGTGCCATGGCTTGCCACCACGTGTACCAGGTTGAAAACTCGATACTCTGTTGACCCTACGACGTAAGTGTGACCAGGCACTATATAAATTCCCGGGAATGTTACCCCCATTGAGCAATATTGATTATTTGAGAAAAAGCTATGCATAGACTCTTGGGGATGCACGTTGGGGGACAGTCCAAGGACAATTCAGACTTGTCGGGTTGGCTGGATAACCAACAGATGAGCCTCATCAGCCATAGGACAGGCATGCATCATATGCATTTGTATGTTTTGCTTGGGTTTGAACTTGTTTTGGTTTGCCTAATTGCTAAACTGTTCTTAACTGCTACTTGAACTATTTGCTGTAACTGCTACCTACTTGTGCTTTCCTTGTCTGTCTTGCCTGTGTTTGTCATGGCGTGCTACATTTGAGAATGAACTTTGGTGCTGAATTAATGACTGTGTTGTTTGATTGCGTGGTTGGTTTCTGATTGAGATTTTCTTATAAGAAAGGAAAGGTTTCGGACTTATGAAAAATTAAACATTGTTTCTTTGAAAAAGCTTTGAACGATCTCCTATTGGTTTTAAAAGATTCATAAGGCAATGATAATCACTGAGCTTGAAAATAGTTTTCTTGTTAAATATCTTCTTATGACAACTTTGAAACTCCGTGGTGAGACCGTGTAGTTAGGTTCTCACCCACCTACAGATTTACCTTTTCAGGAACCGGATGAAGAAGCATTACTGTGTTTGGTTTATATGCTGTTGTATTAATTAGATTATTTTCTTCCCTCATCTTTGTTATTACAAGTTTGTAAGAGGGATAGGAATTGTATGTTTTATATGTATAATATACTGAATTATTATGTAAGGAGTCTTGTATATGAATATATGCCTGTTTGTATTTTTCTTAAGATAAAGTATTTATTTCTGGTTTTTCAAAGAAATCAGCGATACAGTGTCGAGTCATAGGCTCCTATTTTAATATCTAGTATGTAAAGTAGTCGTAATACTTCTTGCTATCAGAGTAGCGCAGCCGGAAGCGTGACTTCTGATAGTGAGGGTGTTACATTTTGGTATCAGAGCGGTCTTTCCTGTAGAGCCTTGGGAATGGACTGATTATGCTTCAATTGCATACTCTGAGAGTCTGTCATGTAGTATGTCTTTTTTGAATAACAAGAATAGAGCTTAATGCACATGACGGTCTATTGATTAATGCCATTAGTCTTGCGTTGCATAATTCATGGTATTAAGTTTGGCCGGCTTAATACTAGTGAATTATATATATGTAAGCATTAATGGGTTATCATAGGCAATAATCGAGTCATAGATAATGCGAGTTGCGGGTTTCAGGAACGTTAGAAACTAAGTTCTAGAGATTAGTTCTGTTTCGACGTATAATCTTTATTCGTGCTTGACATTATCTTTTTCTTTATCAATTGTATTGGAATCTCTAACTCTTGATTTCTTCTTGGAATGTGTTTTGGATATTTTTCTACCATGTCTTGTCATTCATATATATCCTGGTTTGATTATGTTCCTAATTGTTGCTTGAATCTTTAAGGAACATTCAACCTTAACACTGTTCATAAATTTGGTATTTGTCAATTTGATCTCCAATTAGTTTTGGTGTAATGCATAATCCTTGATTCCTAAATCATTTGAAATCTTAAGAGTCGTGATTCGTAGTAAACTGATTATGCGATTTAGTCCTCCTGTTTTGTGTTTCGCAATTATTGTGTGTCCTGCTCGGATTACAATTTTTGGTTTTATGTTTCTTCATAAAAATAATAAAAATTGACCTTGATTTGATAAAATGCATTAATTATAGTAGTTTTCTTCTGCAACTCTTATCTTGGAATCTCTTTTAAAAATAGTTCTATTTTGGTTCTCTTTCTGTTTGATTCTGATTGTAACCATTATTTGAACTCTTAATACGACAACATTTGATTTTATAAGTACTCTCCTACAAAAATGAATAGTCTCTTTATATAGTTACAACATGCTTCTATCTAAAAGTACTACTTAATCTTTATTTATTTTTATAAGAATACCTTACCTCTAATTTTCTCATTTGAACCTAATTTGATTCTTTTATAACATTATTCGAATTTTATGCATATTTATATATTTACTTGATTATGTATCTACAAACTCTTCAGACCTCCTAAAGCAAGATTTTTGCTTTTATTTTAATTAATTTTTATTTAATAAACTTTATATAAATTATTTTCATTTGAATTTAATTTAGCATAACATAATATTTACCTTTGTTTAGTTTTTTTTTTTTTAAATATTGAATTTATATAACTTTCTAAAAAAAAAAGATAAACCAATTCCCTTAGGTTCAATTTAAAGTTGTTCTAAGTTGTTGTACTCTTTTTCCTATTATTGTCCGTGTCAAAGCTCTTTGATTCAGAATTCCTTCTTAAGCTTTCGAATTAACTTCTTTTACATTACACTTTATTGTTTATGTACATCTTTGTTTGTTGATAATCTCACGTATTTTCAAAGTCTTTGCGAAATACCATCCTTGTCTAATTGTGAACCTGGGAAATCTCCCGATTTCTTGCAAATACCGTTTACGTCGTTTGTCCTTCTCTTCTTAAATTCCATATTCCTTGTATGTTAGCTCCTAGTGATGTGAATTGTGCGCATGAAAAATGAATTTGGTAAGTGTACAAAGTTATAAGGAGTCGCGGAGTTTCAAGGTAACGCAAACATCTATACTTTGCTCAGTTTTTCCCCATTGTTTATTTCATATTTTCTCTTTTTATTAGATAAGATGATCGTCCTCTTAAATTTATCTATTTCTTGTGGACCTTTCATTTGATTGCGTTCCTACAAATTCCCGTGGATTCTGTAAATGATGTCCTTGACTCTGGTCACTTTCTTGTGAATCATGTACTTTGATTCAGCTTAAATTCAATTCTAACGAATGCACCATTCTCTTCTCATCGTCTCCATTGAAAATCTTTAATCTTTTCATATGTCCACTTCTTATTTGTAAGCTGCTATTTGAAATCTTTAAAAACGTCTATCCTTGCCATTATACTTCTCTTTATAAAGTCTTGTACTCTTTGACATAACATTGGAATTATTTTGGGTATGATGCCGACCCTTGAATCTTTGAAACTGTAAAGTGCCCTTTTCATTATGTTGTATTGGCTTATGCATTCTAAACTGTGTCGTTCAATTTGATGTGTCATTCCTTTTCTCTTTTCTTGAAATGTAATTTAAATTTCTTTGCTTCGCCATTTGTACCTCACGCATATCTTGACTGTTTACACTTCTGACTATGTTAAAACTTTTGCAACACGGCTATTGATTCCATATTCCTCCATGAACTATGAAACTCCCGTGATCATTTGAAGTTGTTCCACGGTAACGCGTCACCGTAATCTTTAATCATTCCTTTTCTATGAAACCTCATACTTCTTCAACTCAGCTTGGATATGTTTCAAAGTAATGCGCTGAATTTCTTCTTATTGATCCTATTGAATTTCTTTGATCCAAGAGTTATCCTTGAAATTATCAATTGATTTCTTTCTAGCAAACTTCGTTGCTTGAGTATCCTTGTTTACCCGCAATTTTATTTATTCTTTCAAATTTTCGTGAACGCGGTCCTTGTCGCTTTTCTTTCTTTTCTATGGTCTATTATCCTTCTGAGTATACTCGAGATTAGTTTTGGTATCTTGTGTGACCGTTAGACTTAGTATACGACGTCACGGGGAGTTGTGAAACCTTATTTTATGTGAAAGAGTTCTGTTGATGTGGGACTTATGACCAGTAGTAAAGTTTGCGAAGTGTTTGACAAAGTCGAGAACCTTTGGATGAGTTGCTCAATGAAGAAAGGTTAAGAATGATGGAGATAAGTTATGTTGAAGTTTGAATAGTTGAGTCTCTGAAGTTGGTATGAGATTAGTATACGGACGTTAAGGACATCGTTTTAACTCCGGCTTGTTTTATAACCTTTTGCCGCCTTGCTTTACCATTACATGTTTGAAACATATCGCCTTGTACATCAAGACTATCTTGTAACTTCTATTTCGCATAATATTTATACCCTTTATACCTTTATACCATATAAAAATTCTGGTATTTGAAACTATATGAATATATTTCTGTTTGTATTTTCTTAAGATAAAGCATTTATTTCTGGTTTTTCAAAAAAATCAGCGATACAGTGTCGAGTCATAGGCTCCTATTTTAATATCTAGTATGTAAAGTAGTCGTAATACTTCTTGCTATTAGAGTAGCGCAGCCGGAAGCGTGACTTCTGATAGTGAGGGTGTTACATATTGGTATCAAGAGTGAAGTAATATGAAATCTCTTTTATTTTGTATCAATTTTCGAGGACGAAAATTTTTATAAGGCGGGTAGGATGTAAGACCCAAAATTTTCAAATAAATCTTGTTATGAATTAATTTCAATTCATTTATTCATTAGAAATTTTATTCTCAGAAATTATTTTATTAAAGTTAATTAAATCAAAATTAAATAAGGTTTTGATAATTAATTAGAATTTTACCTAATTTTATAATTATTGAATTATTTTTTATATTTAAATTATAAAGTTGGTAGTTATGAAATAATAAGAATTTTATATGATTTGATTTTAGATGATTTATATTTATATCATTTAATACTTTAAGTTAAAGATAAAGAAAATTAATTATATTACCATATTCAATTAGAGTAAATTATTGAGAATCAATTAGTATTTTTATACTACAAATAATATTTTAAAGTACTTTTAGAGATTAAATTAATTTTTCAAATATTAATACTTTATGCTCCAATTTTATTAAAATTACCAAATTATCCCTATACCTAATTTTTACCAAAACCCTAAATCCCCAAAATATCACCCTAACCCTAATTTTCCCAAAAAAACCCAGCTGCCTTATCTCCTCAGCCACCGAATCCCTTTTCTAACCTAAACTCAGCAGCAAATCCATGGAAAGAAAGAAAGAAACAGAAAGAAAAGAAAGGAGAGAAGTGAGAGGGGAAGGCTACGGAAAGAAAGAAAGGGGGAAAAGAGGGAGGCGGTGCGGCGGGTGTCACTGCCGCCGTCGGCGCCGCTGTCGAGAGGAGAAGAGAGGGAGATCTGAGAGAGAGCTGCACGGGAAGAGAGGGGAGGAGACCTTGCCGTCGCGCCGTCCATGGATGAAGCAGAGGAGAGAGATCCGCGAGGAAGGGAGGACCACGACCTGTCCAGCCGCCGTGCCCAGTCGCCGCTCATGTTGTCAGCGCTGTCCTCGCCTGAACCGTCGCCAGATCCGCCGCTGCTAAAGTTTCTGGCCGCGCCTCTGCGTCGCTGGAGATCCACCCCACCGCTGCCGCCGCCGTTGTGCTCCAGCTTGTTGCCACCATCGCGGACCGCCGCTGCCATCGCGCCACTCATCGCCGTCGCAAGGTAGACCAGGACCGAGGGAGAGAGCCGCGCGAGGAGTCGCCGTCGCCGCCGTTCGCGAGAGAGAGAGACGCGCTGCGCGGGAGTTGCCGTCGTGGGGTGTGTTGCCGTTGAGAAGCTGTCGCCGCCAGATCCGCCGTTGTCAGAGCTTCTGTCCGAGTCCTGCCGCTGGAGAACACCTCTGCCGCCACTGAGATCTGCCGCCGGTGAGGTTTTAAGTTGGTTTTCGTTTCCTTTGAATTTCGGAGCCAATGTCGCCCAGTCGCCGCCGTTCATCCATTGCCATCACCGTTCAAGCCACTGCCACGCCTGGTTGTCGCCAGGGTTGCCACCACCGCGTCTCACCACTAAAGAGAAGCCTTGCCTACGCTGTTGCCGAACTGGGCCAGATTTACCGGTAACCCTGTTTCTGCTTTCCTGAATCCTGTTCCACTTCTATTCTGTTTCACTATTTTGATTATTGTTGGTATCTCTACTGCCTTAATTGTTCAGATTAATGCTACAACCGCCACTAGCTTGCCATTTCTGCTCGGCTGTGCCCTTATTCGCCGTTCTAATTGTTGAAAGAAAATATTGTCGAAGCTATAGTTTCTCCGTTCCCCATTCTCTTGTTTCTTTTCTGGTAAGACAAATTCTGTTGTACTTTATCTTGCCATAATGCTCCATTTCGATTCTATTTTATTAGTGCGTAATGTTCCTCTTTGCCTTGCTTGGTTGTGTTTATTCTAGCTGTTAGCTAAAGCTACTGTGTTTGTGATTATTACTTTTTCCTGCCATTCTTCTCCGCTAGCAGAGGGTGCTTGAAATACAAATCATAACGTAGCTGCTGTAGAATAAGGTGAAAAGAGGGTTTGTCACGTTAAAATCGCTACGGGTTTGATTCTTTGAGGTAGGGGTTTTTCTTAAAATTCATTTTATATTACAGAGTTGTTATAAATAGATATTAATGTAAGAAATATATGCCTGAGATTATGATTGTCTTATAAATGTGGTTGTTTGCTGGACTGAGTGCCTGATTGCTTAATTACCTGAGTAGTTTGTGATTGCTGAAAAGGAATTAATTCAAAAGGTTATTTAGTTAATTATTATGAAAAACGGCTTTCTTGGTTTTGAAGCTATTTTTGATAAGGTAAATGAAACGGCTTTGAAAATGATTTGGAATATGAAACTGAATTAATTTTGAAAACGGTTTAATTTTGAGTTAGTTTGACTTTATAAATAATTTAGTATTTGAGCTGGTTTGATTTTAAAAAGGATATTTATTAGTGGCACTGATTCACTTTGAAAACAATTTGATATTGGAACTAGTTGAATTTTGGAAAATGAATGAGATTTGGAAATGGTTGAGAAATGTTTGGATGAGACCCGAAAAAGGTGGCAATGTCCAAGTTCTAAAGAGGATGCTGCCAAAATTTTATAAAATTAGAAGTTTTATTTGAAGTAATTAATTAAAAAGATTTGTTCTTAAACATGATATTTTATAAGATTGATTTATTTATCAGAGAAAGAATTATGTTTTGAATTAGGATTTGTTAAGGGATGGAATGGAAAGAAGGATAATGAGGATTTTCTTTGAAATATGGTTTTGAAATGAATTTGGAAATGAGATTTGGATTGATGAATGATTATGATGTTGAGAATGTTGATATATGAATTTTGAATTATTCATATGGCTTATGAATTTGAAATATCTGAGATACGAGGTTCCCTGGATTAAGTGTCGTGGCTTGCCACCATGTGTACCAGATTGAAAACTCGATACTCTGTTGACCCTACGACGTAAGTGTGACCGGGCACTATATAAATTCCCGGGAATTTACCCCCATTGAGTAATATTGATTATTTGAGAAAAAGTCATGCATAGACTCTTGGGGATGCACGTCGGGGGACAGTCTAAGGACAATTCAGACTTGTCGGGTTGGCTGGATAACCGACAGATGAGCCTCATCAGCCATAGGACAGGCATGCATCATATGCATTTGTATGTTTTGCTTGGGTTTGAACTTGTTTTGGTTTGCCTAATTGCTAAACTGTTCTTAACTACTACTTGAACTATTTGCTGTAACTGCTACCAACTTGTGCTTTTCTTGTCTGTCTTGCCTGTATTTGTCATGGCGTGCTACATTTGAGAATGAACTTTGGTGCTGAATTAATGACTGTGTTGTTTGATTGCGTGGTTAGTTTCTGATTGAGATTTTCTTATAAGAAAGGAAAGGTTTCGGACTTTTGAAAAATTAAACATTGTTTCTTTGAAAAAGCTTTGAACGATCTCCTATTGGTTTTAAAAGATTCATAAGGAAATGATAATCACTGAGCTTGAAAACAGTTTTCTTATTAAATATCTTCTTATGACAACTTTGAAACTCTGTGGTGAGACCGTGTGGTTAGGTTCTCACCCCCTACAGATTTACCTTTTCAGGAACCGGATGAAGAAGCATTAAGAAAAGTTATACTGCGTTTGGTTTATATGCTGTTGTATTAATTAAATTATTTTCTTCCCTCGTCTTTGTTATTACAAGTTTGTAAGAGAGATAGGAATTGTATGTTTTATATGTATAATATACTGAATTATTATGTAAGGAGTCTTGTATATGAATATATGCCTGTTTATATTTTTCTTAAGATAAAGTATTTATTTCTGGTTTTTCAAAGAAATCAGTGATACAGTGTCGAGTCATAGGCTCCTATTTTAATATCTAGTATGTAAAGTAGTCGTAATACTTCTTGCTATCAGAGTAGCGCAGCCGGAAGCGTGACTTCTGATAGTGAGGGTGTTATACTAACGACTGCTACATTATACGTTCTAGCGACTATTTGATGTGACAATTGAATTTTTTTACCTTAATTTTTTTCAACTAAACACTTAAAACTCTAATATAAGTCACGGATACCTAAGTTAAAAAATCAAACTATGTAAATTAAAACCTTAAAAATCAGATTAAAGCTCGAATATAACTTCAAACAAAACTTTAACTTATGTAATGATTAATTTAAATGAGAATAAAATAAATCAACATTTAACATAATTTTTATCAATGTTTTCAAATTCGAAATTTCTATATCAAAATTAACTAGGATTTCTCTTTAAATTAAAAATTTAATGAAATAGTAACTTTAATTATCTTAACCAATATCCTAATTAATTACTTTTATGTCTTAAAAAAACTGTATATGAAAAGAAAATAATTAATTTGTCTACTTTAATAAATAGTTATTTTACTAAAATGAAAGAAACTATTTTTTTAGAATTTTTTAAGAACTAATTAATATTATAAATAAATTATATAAAAATCAATTAAAACACAACATGAAAACATCTTTAGTAAAAGATAAGATAAGCGTCTTTATCTGAATTTTCAACTATATTAAGTGTACGTAAAAATTCAGTTACCAAATTAGTTACTAATATAAAATATATATTAAAATATAAAATATATAATAAAAATAAATTAAACAACACGTATATTTATATATATAAATACATAATTATAATAGCTGATTTTTGTTGTGTATAATATTTTTATAGAAACAATATATTCTAAATGTGCTCCATTCTATCATATTTAAGAAATTAGTTTGAATGGTATTATTGAAAAAGAATATTACGCTCTACTAACTTTCATAGTACGACGTTCTTTTACATACATGTTGTTTGAAGCTTATCCTTATCTTCTCCGAGAAGTACCTCTCTGGTGCTTGAGGTAAAGCAAAGTATTTTTTGAAAAATAATACCCATTTTCGTGCAAATTCAGCGGTTTCTTGAAGAGTCTCAAAGGTGAGCATGGAAGTTCCATCATCAGAATTTAGAAACGTCAGGATCGTGAGTCATATTCTAATTAGTGTCTTTAAAAATGCGGCAAAATTTTCAGCTAATGTTCCAAAAAATGTTCTGATTCTGGGTTAGTTTAGCTGGATTTTAATTTTCTATTAGTTGATTTTAGGTTATTGAATTGCTGAAAGTTGCTGCTGAATTGTTGTTGTTGTTGAATTAGCTTAGGTTATTGAATTTCTGTTAATGGTTAATTGTATACAAGATCCATGGTTGTTGTTCTTCTGCATCTGGTTGTTGCTATTGAATTTGATGTTGGTCTGGATTTTCCTAATCTGTTCTTGTTCTTGTTCTGGATTTTCCTAATCTGTTCTTATTTCTTGTTCTTGTTTCTTATTTTCCTAATCTGTTCTTGTTTCCTAATCTGTTTCTCATTTTCCAAAATTTATAGATTTTTTATTTTTGTAATTGAAGATAAATTTGGGTATTTTTAATTCTTGTAATTGGATTTTGTTAATTGTATCTAAAATTTTAAAATTTTGAATTTTGTTAATGGAAGAAGAATTTTTATTCTGAAATTGTTCTGAATCTGGAATTGAAGAATTTGTTAATGGAAGAAGAAGAACAATTCTCCTGAAAAGAAGAAGAACAAGAAGAATGAAATGGTGGAAAAAAAGGGTATTTTTGTCATTTAGAAAAAAATTTATTAGAAAGGACGATTTTAAAATGAAATGCAAACTTGTGAAAACTATAAATAAGCCACTATAGAACTCATTGTAACTAACTAAACTACAAGAAACAGTATAATTATTGACGCCAAAAATTAACGGTCAGATTTTTTGTCTATATTTTTCGACGGCTTGTCGTCGATAATTTTTGACAGCTTGTCATCGATAAAATAGTTGGTGAAATACTAAAATGAAAAAGAAAACGAAAAAAGAAATTATTAGAAATAAAATACTAAAATTGAGGGTCATGTCGTCTATTATTTTGATAACCTTCTAACATATTAATATTATTGTCACATTGTCGACGAAATAATTGGTGAATTTTTTTTTAAAATCAACGGACCAGTTGTCTATTTTAGTAATTATAATATCGACAGCTTTTATCATCGATAATTTAAACGATTGAAATCTCTTTCTAAAATTGAATAAATGGTACAAATTTATTATATAAAATAGACAACTAAAATATTGATTTTTATTTTAACTAAAATTCACAAAATTAAACCCAATTTTTATCAAGGAAAAAATCACCCCACGTTTACTTTCCGCGTCCATCGTATCACTCAATTCTCGAGTAAATCCCCATAGTGGTCCTCGAGATTGACGCCGTGCATTAAAATCATCCCTGAGATTCTAATTGCACCAATTATGTTCCTGAGATTGGAAAAATTGCACCATAGTAGTCCCTGACCCGTTTTCCGTTAACGACGCGCTGACGTGAATTGATGACGTGGACCTTTGGTGACACATGTCACCTCATGGTTTGGCCACGTGTAACAGTATGATGACGTGTCGGTCAACGACACGTGGCATGCTGACGTAGATGTGTATGCCACGTGTCACAATGCTATTTTGCCACATGTCAGATTATGCCACGTGTCACAATGCTATTTGTCCACGTGTCATCCACTATGTCATCGTTACATGCACCAAATTGGTCCCTTACTTTGCATCAAATGACTCATTTTAGTCCCTGAAATTGAATGCCGTGCACCAAATTAATCCTTTCATCAGTTTTTTCTCATTTTTTTATAAATTTAAATTTTTTAATATTTTTTTATACACTAATTTTAATTATATTTTTTATTATACATATTTTATAATGAATTTTTTAATTAATAATGTTAACTTGTATCATTAGAGTACATGTTAACTAAAACCAAAACTTTATTATTGTCTCTTGTGTTTATTTGTATCTGTTTTAATACTGTTCAAGTCATGGTTACAATAAGTACTTATATTGATTAATAGTGTAATATATGAAAAAGTCGCCTAATTAAGATATAGATAAAATGAATTATAATAATCGACAGTATAAATCTATCTTATTAATTTAGTGAGAAGTTAATTATATGAAAAATCGGACATTCTTAAAATGGATGGGAATAATGAATTTATATTAGTTAATAAGTACCTTATCAAGTATTCCTAAAATATTTATTAAAGTGTTAAATATTAAAAAAATTGTATTAAGGAATATTATTATACTCTTAACTTACACTCTTTATTAAATCAATATCAATATGTCACATAATGCTTTTAATAAAATATTGTAGAACAAAATTGTATAATTAAAACTAATATTAAAACTAATGTAATTTGATGCATGACATTCAATTTCAGGGACTAAAATGAGTCATTTGATGTAAAGGGACCAATTTGGTGCACATGTAACATGTAACGAGTGGATGACACGTGGACAAATAGCATTGCGACACATGGCAAAATAGCATTGTGACACGTGGCATACCCATCTACGTCAGCATGCCACGTGTCATTGACCGACACGTCATCATACCGTTATACGTGGCCAAACATAAGGTGACACGTGTCACCAAAAGTCCACGTCATTAAGCCACGTCAGCGCGTCGTTAATGGAAAACGGGTCAGGGACTACTATGGTGCAATTTTTCCAATCTCAGGGACGTAATTGATGCAATTGAAATCTCAGGGACGATTTTAGTGCACGACGTCAATCTCGGGAACTACTACGGGGATTTACTCCTCAATTCTCCAAAAATTAATCTCAAGCCTTCAAAAAACCAGAACATACACTAATTAACCCCAAATTTTCAGAGTAAGGCTGCTTCTTCTTCTCCAACGCCCGAGAGTAGAGGCCAAAGACAAAGTCACGGTCATGGATAAAATCTCTCTCTCTCTCATTGTGATTTGTGAATCTGCATGTAAGTTCTTCTTCTTCCACAGATTCGTCGTTGCAACATCTTTGCCGGTCGCCCGTCGCTATGAGCCCGTCGTCGTCGCAGCTTCTTGTAAGTTTCCCTCTGTCTCTCTCTGATTATTATATTTATTTTTTCAGTTTTTGTATTTACTATTTTCATCATGAAAGTCTGAATTTGTATTTGTTAATAACAATCGCATCAATATTACTAAAACTTAGTTAGCATAATCAATTCTTCTTGATTTGGAGATTCGATTTACTTATTGAATTTTCATCTGTTTTGCTGGTCACTGTGGTTTGGTAGGGTTTCTATTTGATTTAACATTTGTTTTAGTGAATTTATGCTCTAAATTTACCAGTTTGTTGTTTATTTTACTTTTGTTAGTGTGGAATCTGTGGAAGAATAATCTGGATTTACAATAATTTCTTTGTAGAGATCAGACATGCAGCAAAACTATGCCTGGATCACTGGAACATGATGGACAGTTCAACCATTGAAAATCTGTAACCATTTTTCATTTTACTCCATCATTGATTTAAGGATTGGGTCTTAATAATGCTAGTCTGCATCCAACAGCAATATATATGTATATACTTTTTTTTAAAACAAAACAAAGTTTGTAGTTCTTAGTTTATCCTTAAATTTTTAGGTTATTCATCATTTGAAAACTTTAAGACCACATCAATTGCTTGCGCAAATGGTATATATGTACTGCCTTCCTAGCAATGGCCGACACATTGAATAAGATCAGTTATGGAGAATTGAAACAGATGAAGACTAAGATGCAACAACTTTACCTCACCATGGCACCTGCTTTGAAGCCATTAGAAAGTTTGTTCATTTGTTTTATTCCTGTTGAAAATAATAATCTATACAATATAAAAGTATTCCCATTTGTAACCTTTTTTTGTTGTCTTCTAACTCTATTGAATTTACCTTTTTCAAGTTCAGGTATAGTTTTTATGAGATATAAATGTATAAACATGTTAAAAGGAAAAAATTACTGCCACTAAGATGCTACCACTAGCCTACTACAATCAATGTTTATGTATTACTTTAATTGCACACTTGGCCTGTATATGTATGTACATTGCATTCTGCATCATTAAAATGTGACTTCCAATTCTTATGTTAAATTTAAATAATATATGCATTTTGTGAAAAAGTAGTTTTACTCTTTAATGTTATATTATTTTTAATTACATTACTCATTAAAATTAAAAATGTGACTAGATTGGCACTGCAGAGCTTGTCAAGTCGCTAGCAGCAGCAGTATAATATTCAACTTAGTTCATTTGTTTATTTCTTAGACATAAAAGGAGTAATTGCCTCAAAGAGCATTCATTGTCATTGCTATGAATGTTCAAAAGTTGGGAAGTACCCTAAATCAATATTCAAGAGGATGAGATAATTTTTGCTTCCTGTGTTGTTCTTCTTGTTGGCTTTTTTATTTAGTTGTGATATTTGATTTAAATGTTACAGATTTCGAGTATCTCAACATATAGTAACCTCAATTATTCTGTAGCATAAACTCAAGTTTTTTTTATTCGCTACTTTTTTCAATTGTTCTATTTGTATTGAGCGACTTTAATTTGTTTTCTTTTGTTTTAGATTGAATCTTAACTCTATAGTTACTCTATAATTTGTTTTCTTTTTGGTGATGCAAAACCAGGTTAAACCAAGCCATGTTGATACCATTTTGCTACAAGAAAGCTCTTATTTTTTGTGATCTATAGTCTACCTCAAAATATTCCAATAAGCAAGGCACTAAGTACTCATTATGTTTTATTTCTTAAGTTATTTCTATTAGATTTTGATAGGAACTAATCATACTTTTGAAGCACCATTTTGGCCATTTTAGCTGAAGAGATCACTATGGTGGTTAATTATCCCAACTTCAAAGTCATTATTGGGCCATGAATAATTGCAAGAATAGCAGAGAAATGGTGGGGTTTTTTTCCAAGTTGGTGTAGGTTTCCAATGATGGGAAGAAGAGAAGGTCCTGGTGGAAGTTTGTAGCTTGCTTTGCTTCTTCTTACATTTCAATGATGGAGAAAATAAAGAGTGGTGCAAGTCAGAAAAAAAAGAAGAAGCAGCAGCATCGACACAACTCTTTGGAGAGTTTAAGAGAGACAAGAATTGGATCCAGAATGGTGCTGAGAAGTGTGAAGTTGTAGAACAAGCTTTTGAGAAATGTGATTGGAAATAAATGAAATTATGTCTAATCTCAACTAAGAATGGAGAAGCAATTCTATTTATATACTATATGACTATCATATTTATGTTGTCTTAAATCTTTATGCTAGAGGATTGTTTATTATTTTGTTAAGTTTATAAA
>NC_029787.2:80275892-80279854 GCF_000816755.2 Arachis ipaensis
TTTGGCCACGTGTAACGGTATGATGACGTGTCGGTCAGCAACACGTGGCATGCTGACATAGATGGGTATGCCACGTATCACAATGCTATTTTGACACGTGTCAGATTATGCCACGTGTTCCACGTGTCATCCACTATGTTATTGTTACATGTGCACCAAATTGATCCCTTACTTTGTATCAAATGACTCATTTTATTCTGTGAAATTAAATGCCGTGCACCAAATTAGTCCCTTCATCAGTTTTTTCTCATTTTTTTATAAATTTAAAATTCTAATATTTTTTTATACACTAATTTTAATTATATTTTTTATTATACATATTTTATAATAAATTTTTTAATTAATAATGTTAACTTGTATCATTAGAGTACATGTTAACTAAAACCAAAACTTTATTATTGCCGCTTATGTTTATTTGTATCTTTTTTAATACTGTTCAAGTCATGGTTACAATAAGTACTTATATTGATTAATAGTGTAATATATGAAAAAGTCGCCTAATTAAGATATAGATAAAATGAATTATAATAATCGACAGTATAAATCTATCTTATTAATTTAGTGAGAAGTTAATTATATGAAAAATCGGACATTCTTAAAATGGATGGGAATAATGAATTTATATTAGTTAATAAGTACCTTATCAAGTATTCCTAAAATATTTATTAAAGTGTTAAATATTAAAAAAATTGTATTAAGGAATATTATTATACTCTTAACTTACACTCTTTATTAAATCAATATCAATATGTCACATAATTCTTTTACTAAAATATTGTAGAAAAAAATTGTATAATTAAAACTAATATTTTAAAAATATTTTATAAAAACACTTGTATTTAAATAACTTGTGAAAAGATAAAATTAAAATTAGTATTCAAATATATAATGAGAATTTTAAATTTATAAAAAAATGAGAGAAAACTAATGAAATGACTAATTTGATGCATGACATTCAATTTCAGGGACTAAAATGAGTCATTTGATGTAAAGGGACCAATTTGGTGCACATGTAACGATGACATAGTGGATGACACGTGGACAAATAGCATTGCGACACATGGCAAAATAGCATTGTGACACGTGGCATACCCATCTACGTCAGCATGCCACGTGTCATTGACCGACACGTCATCATACCGTTATACGTGGCCAAACATAAGGTGACACGTGTCACCAAAAGTCCACGTCATTAAGCCACGTCAGCGCGTCGTTAATGGAAAACGGGTCAGGGACTACTATGGTGCAATTTTTCCAATCTCAGGGACGTAATTGATGCAATTGAAATCTCAGGGACGATTTTAGTGCACGACGTCAATCTCGGGAACTACTACGGGGATTTACTCCTCAATTCTCCAAAAATTAATCTCAAGCCTTCAAAAAACCAGAACATACACTAATTAACCCCAAATTTTCAGAGTAAGGCTGCTTCTTCTTCTCCAACGCCCGAGAGTAGAGGCCAAAGACAAAGTCACGGTCATGGATAAAATCTCTCTCTCTCTCATTGTGATTTGTGAATCTGCATGTAAGTTCTTCTTCTTCCACAGATTCGTCGTTGCAACATCTTTGCCGGTCGCCCGTCGCTATGAGCCCGTCGTCGTCGCAGCTTCTTGTAAGTTTCCCTCTGTCTCTCTCTGATTATTATATTTATTTTTTCAGTTTTTGTATTTACTATTTTCATCATGAAAGTCTGAATTTGTATTTGTTAATAACAATCGCATCAATATTACTAAAACTTAGTTAGCATAATCAATTCTTCTTGATTTGGAGATTCGATTTACTTATTGAATTTTCATCTGTTTTGCTGGTCACTGTGGTTTGGTAGGGTTTCTATTTGATTTAACATTTGTTTTAGTGAATTTATGCTCTAAATTTACCAGTTTGTTGTTTATTTTACTTTTGTTAGTGTGGAATCTGTGGAAGAATAATCTGGATTTACAATAATTTCTTTGTAGAGATCAGACATGCAGCAAAACTATGCCTGGATCACTGGAACATGATGGACAGTTCAACCATTGAAAATCTGTAACCATTTTTCATTTTACTCCATCATTGATTTAAGGATTGGGTCTTAATAATGCTAGTCTGCATCCAACAGCAATATATATGTATATACTTTTTTTTAAAACAAAACAAAGTTTGTAGTTCTTAGTTTATCCTTAAATTTTTAGGTTATTCATCATTTGAAAACTTTAAGACCACATCAATTGCTTGCGCAAATGGTATATATGTACTGCCTTCCTAGCAATGGCCGACACATTGAATAAGATCAGTTATGGAGAATTGAAACAGATGAAGACTAAGATGCAACAACTTTACCTCACCATGGCACCTGCTTTGAAGCCATTAGAAAGTTTGTTCATTTGTTTTATTCCTGTTGAAAATAATAATCTATACAATATAAAAGTATTCCCATTTGTAACCTTTTTTTGTTGTCTTCTAACTCTATTGAATTTACCTTTTTCAAGTTCAGGTATAGTTTTTATGAGATATAAATGTATAAACATGTTAAAAGGAAAAAATTACTGCCACTAAGATGCTACCACTAGCCTACTACAATCAATGTTTATGTATTACTTTAATTGCACACTTGGCCTGTATATGTATGTACATTGCATTCTGCATCATTAAAATGTGACTTCCAATTCTTATGTTAAATTTAAATAATATATGCATTTTGTGAAAAAGTAGTTTTACTCTTTAATGTTATATTATTTTTAATTACATTACTCATTAAAATTAAAAATGTGACTAGATTGGCACTGCAGAGCTTGTCAAGTCGCTAGCAGCAGCAGTATAATATTCAACTTAGTTCATTTGTTTATTTCTTAGACATAAAAGGAGTAATTGCCTCAAAGAGCATTCATTGTCATTGCTATGAATGTTCAAAAGTTGGGAAGTACCCTAAATCAATATTCAAGAGGATGAGATAATTTTTGCTTCCTGTGTTGTTCTTCTTGTTGGCTTTTTTATTTAGTTGTGATATTTGATTTAAATGTTACAGATTTCGAGTATCTCAACATATAGTAACCTCAATTATTCTGTAGCATAAACTCAAGTTTTTTTTATTCGCTACTTTTTTCAATTGTTCTATTTGTATTGAGCGACTTTAATTTGTTTTCTTTTGTTTTAGATTGAATCTTAACTCTATAGTTACTCTATAATTTGTTTTCTTTTTGGTGATGCAAAACCAGGTTAAACCAAGCCATGTTGATACCATTTTGCTACAAGAAAGCTCTTATTTTTTGTGATCTATAGTCTACCTCAAAATATTCCAATAAGCAAGGCACTAAGTACTCATTATGTTTTATTTCTTAAGTTATTTCTATTAGATTTTGATAGGAACTAATCATACTTTTGAAGCACCATTTTGGCCATTTTAGCTGAAGAGATCACTATGGTGGTTAATTATCCCAACTTCAAAGTCATTATTGGGCCATGAATAATTGCAAGAATAGCAGAGAAATGGTGGGGTTTTTTTCCAAGTTGGTGTAGGTTTCCAATGATGGGAAGAAGAGAAGGTCCTGGTGGAAGTTTGTAGCTTGCTTTGCTTCTTCTTACATTTCAATGATGGAGAAAATAAAGAGTGGTGCAAGTCAGAAAAAAAAGAAGAAGCAGCAGCATCGACACAACTCTTTGGAGAGTTTAAGAGAGACAAGAATTGGATCCAGAATGGTGCTGAGAAGTGTGAAGTTGTAGAACAAGCTTTTGAGAAATGTGATTGGAAATAAATGAAATTATGTCTAATCTCAACTAAGAATGGAGAAGCAATTCTATTTATATACTATATGACTATCATATTTATGTTGTCTTAAATCTTTATGCTAGAGGATTGTTTATTATTTTGTTAAGTTTATAAACTTACTTTGGAGAGTAGACAAGAATTGGATCCAGAATGGTGCTGAGAAGTGTGAAGTTGTAGAACAAGCTTTTGAGAAATGTGATTGGAAATAAAAAATAAA
>NC_029787.2:80281276-80309626 GCF_000816755.2 Arachis ipaensis
AGTTTATTTACATAATTGTCTACAATTTTTTTAAATAAAAAATATGACTATTAAAATCGACAACACTCTTGTCGCTTTTTAAATTTAAAATAGACTAACGAAAATAAAAAATTGACGACATGCTTGTCAATATCTTAATAATTAAATCGACGGCTACTTTGTCAATATTAATGTATCAAATATCGACACACAGGTTGTCAATTTTATGTAATATTATCGACGGCAACTTTTTCGATTTTACTAAATAAGTAAAAATGTTAAACTCATATTATAGATGAAAATGGTATCAATTTTATTGAACACTTATCGACGGTCCTGTAAGCTGTCGATTTTATTAGAATTTCGAAAAATTGACACGTTAAAAAGTGACAACTTGTGCCGTCGATTTTTAGAATTATCGACGGCAAAGCCGTCAATTTGGTCGTCGATTTTAACGGTGTTTCTTGTAGTGTAATAAACACAAATTTCACTAGCCTTTGTACTCTCTCCTTAACCCATCAATAATATATCTATCAATTTTCTCAAACCATTCATGCACTACTTATTCATTAAAACTATCCTTGCTATAATATTCAAGTCCATACTACACTAAACCAACAACAAACTAAACTAACTATGATATCAGAGCTACGTTCAATCATTTGTTGGGTGTAGAATCTTTCTTTCTAACTATCAACTATACATATCCACCACATTATAACCCACTCCAATAAATTTTTTTATAACCATGACTATTTCAACTATAAATATTTTTGTGCCCATATTGTCCAAAGACAATCATGAAGACTGGTATTCTCAAATAAAAATATTTCTACAAGCACAAGATTTATGGGATGTTGTCCATGAAGGGTTTACCATGCCAGAGAATCAAGCAACACTTTCTGCTGCAGAAAAGAAGAAATTGAAGGAAGAGCAAATAAATTATATTATATTTCTCTAGCTTTCCCCCAACAAACTATAACGAAGACAATCTTCTCAACAACAAAAAGAATATTGTCAGGTAAGAAAGTGTAGAAAAATTTTGAGTATGAGTTCAGAGGCTACACAAAAGGTACGCACAATCTTTCTCCAATCTCTAAGGAAGCAATACACAAATATGAAAATGAAATATTCTGAGAAAATAAAAAGTTACTATACAAGATTAATGAGTTTAGTAAATGAAATAAAAGCTTATGGAGAGGACTTACTCGATAAAAAGATAGTGGAGAAAATACTCATTAGTTTGCCTTTCAAATTCGATTCTAAAGTGTCTAAAATTGAGAAAACTAAGGATTTATCAACACTACTAACACTAACAGAGTTAATAAGTTCATTACAAACTACCAGACGATGATCCTGCTCCTACCGTCATGCCTCCTCCTCCTGCTCGTTCTTCTAGGGTAAGGAATCCACCTCCTCATCTTCTTGATTACCATTGCTTTTCTACTATTCTTCATCAACATGAACCTAAGACATTCAGAGAAGCCTCCTCAAACCCAAATTGGCAACAAGCAATGCAAGAAGAATTACAGGCTCTTGAAAAAGCACACCACTTGGGATCTGGTTGATCCTCCTTCTGATCAGAAAGTTGTGGGCAGTAGATGGGTATACAAGATCAAGACTCGCTCTGATGGCTCTATTGACCGTTATAAGGCCCGCTTGGTTGCTCAAGGTTGTACGCAAGAGTATGGTATTGATTATGAAGAGACTTTTGCCCCTGTCGCTCGTCTTATGTCTGTTAGAGCTCTTCTTGCCATTGCCGCGGTTAAAAAATGGTCTCTCAGTCAGATGGATGTGAAGAATGCATTTCTTAATGGGGATTTGAAAAAGACAGTCTATATGAAACCACCTCCGGGATATCCTTGTCCTTCTAATAAGGTTTGTCTCCTTCGCAAGGCACTTTATGGACTTAAGCAAGCTCCTCGTGAATGGTTTGACAAGTTCAGCACTACCATATACAGTCTTAGTTTTACTTCTAGCCCTCATGAGAATGCGCTCTTCATTCGTAAAAGCGAACGTGGAGTTGTTCTTCTACTTTTGTATGTTGATGACATGATAATTACTAGGGATGATGTTGATGGTATCTCTGATCTCAAGGCCTCACTTCACCGTACCTTTGAGATGAAAGATCTTGGTTCTCTCAGCTATTTTCTTGGTCTCGAGGTCATCTCCACCGATGATGGCATCTATCTCTCTCAAGCTAAGTATGCTTCAGATCTTCTTGCTCGCACTGGGATTACAGATAGTCGCACTGAGTCTACTCTTCTTGAGCTTAATGTTCGATTTACCCCTATAGATGGCACTGTTTTGGATAATCCGACTCTCTATCGACAGTTAGTTGGCGGTCTCGTCTACTTGACTGTCACCCGACCAGACGTCGCCTATCCGGTTCATGTACTTAGCCAGTTCTTGTCAGCTCCTCGTACTACTCACTATGCGGCAGTTCTACGCATTCTTCGCTACATCAAAGGCACTCTCTTTCATGGCCTTTATTTTTCTGCTCATTCCTCTTTGTCTCTTCAGGCTTACTCTGATGCTGATTAGGCTGGTGATCCCACTGATCGTCGTTCTACTACTGGTTATTGTTTGTTTCTTGGAAACACTCTCATTTCTTGGCGTGCTAAGAAGCAAATGTTCACTGCTCGCTCAAGCACAGAAGCTGAGTACCGTGCCCTCGCTGACACCACTGCTGAAGTTGTCTCGGTTTGTTGGCTTCTCGAAGATTTGGGTGCTCCTCAGTCGTCCCTTACTGATGTTTTTTGTGATAACTGCAGTGCTATTCAGATCGTCCATAATGATGTATTTCATGAACGCACCAAACACATTGAGCTTGATTGTCACTTTGTTCGGAAACGTATCCTTATTGATGCTATTCGTCTCGTTGCTGTTGGAACACTAGATCAGACTGCTGATATCTTCACGAAAGCTCATCACCCGACTCGTTTCCGGACTTTGTTATCCAAACTCAAGTTGGTATCCTTAGCTCCCACTTGAGTTTGAGGGGGGATGTTAGAGAATCATTAGCATCAATTTAGATCAATTAGTATCGTCTATTTTTAAATAGTATATCTGTATATTAATTATAGGATTCTATGCCTTTATTACTCTGGTTCATTTAGCACCTATAAATACCTCTTGTATATTGTACCTTTTGATCACATTTCAATAATACACTTTTCAGATTCCTCTCATAGTCTCTTGTTTCTAACAAAGATGATGAAGATTCAATAAAAAATGTAGTTCAGTCTAAACTCAATATAAAATCTTAGAATCTAAATAAAAGAGGAGAAAAAAGACAAAAAAAATTCTAGAAGTTCAGACACTTCTAGAAAAATAGAAAATAGAATAAAAGATAGGAAACAATATTCTTCATGTGGCATATGCAAGAAAATCAACTACCTAGAGAAGGGTTGTTGGCATCGTGAAAAATCACAGTGTCGCAATGTAAAAGGTTTGGGCATATGGAGAAAGACTGTAGGATCAAGATCAATTATCGCGCAAACTTCTCTGAAGAAAAGGAGGGAGAAAAGTGCCCCTTCTATGCATCATCACAAGAAGAGCGAAAGAAGAAAGATGAATATGGTATCTCGATAGTGGTTGCAGTAATCACATGACAGGTGATCAAAGCCTATTTAGTAAGATCAATAAATCTGTTCGATCTGGCATCAGACTGAGTGATGAAACAATCGTGCAGGCGAATGACAAAGGTACAATCATGTACCTTTGTACAGGCGAATCATAAAGGCACTATAAATCAAGAAAATCAATCTCCCTAAATCTTTGATAATAAGAACAATAGTTGAGCATAAGGAAATTTTCAGAAAAGCAAGGGTTAAGAAAATTCTCAGGTTTCAAATCTTAGTCAAAAGCAAAATTCATTTTATAATCACCAACCAAAAGGCAAGCATTCACAATCTTTCTCTCAAATTATTAAGTAGGAAATAGTTCCGTGACAGAAAAGCCATGTTTAGCAACAAAGAACCATAACGGAACCAAATCATTAAATTAGAAAAGCATAACTAAACTTCAAGATCGGAAAAGACTTTCGATCCGACTAACTGATCACCCAAATAATTTACTACACTTAAGCAAAGAAAATCACCAATCAAACAAACAACAATAACATTCTATTCATATGTTTCATCACATAGTCCTTCTTCTTGAGCAACTAATTAACAAATTTTAAAATTATTGATTTGAAAGAAAGAATTAAAACCTAATCAAAATTATGTTAGCTTCAAAGATCATCAACATAAGAATAAATTTGTTTTATTGAAATCCAGAAGAAAGCATCTCAACTATCAGCTAAGCAAATTCACAATCCACAAATCCGAATACAGTTGTATAAAAAGAATCATATTCTAATTCACATAAAAAATATTGAATCTTTTAGTTCATGAATGAAATCTTGAAATCCAGAACTATAGAGAACAACATGAAGACGAAGAAGGTTAAAGCAAATATTCACAAAAGCGAGGAAGAGTAAAATCAACTAAAAGATAAAGAGTTAAAACCGAAACCATTGCACCAACGCGTTCAAAATAACCTACCAAAGGATAAGTCAAGATTGGATATAAGTAAAGGATAGGAGTAGCAAGAAGCGGCAGAGGACGCATGATCACAATAATCAAAAGGCAACAATGACATAGAGGACAAGGATGACATTCCTATAGGCCTCTGATAGTGCCACAATTTGTACAAATAGGCGCGCTTCTATTTATACAATTGTGACCCTACCATAGGACACTTACTCCATATTACACAAGTTAAACCTAGGCTCTGATACCACTTTGTCACGACCAAAAATGAGCCATGACCGACGTTCAGGGAGACAGTCCCCTAGCATGCCTATCAGACTCAAATATAAATTAAATAAGAAAGTTACAAAGATTTTAAATAATTTACAAGTTCTAAAATAAATAGTTATACATTTTTAACGAAAGTTAAAATAACTAAGAATGGTTGGATCCTGCCTGTGACATACGGAGCATACAACGTCAAGGAACTCAACAAGGAACAGATATCCATTGTAGATCATAATTCTTGAATAGAGAGCTCACATATTCAAGTATTTATTCCTGAAAAATATTCTTAGAAAAACGGAATGAGTTTTGTAACTCAGTGACTAGACAATACATTTACAATCCACATGAGACCATATAAATATTATTATTAAAGTAATTTTTAATTAGAAAACAGTAATTGATCATAATAAGTGAATCAATAAGGGAGTTCTCATATAGAAATCAAATCAAAAGTTTACACTTGGGCGGCTCCACCTCTATGGGTAGCCCTTTCCTTTTGTGTGTCCTAACAGAATAACAAATCTAATGTGCAGCCTACACATTAGGCTAGTAACACCCCTGCTAGCTAGAGTCTGAGTTAGATGCATCTAAGTTAACGTCATAACCGCTGTTAACTACGGTTTTCTAATATGAGCCTCTCAAACTAATTCAAAACATATAGTTTCAATTACAATAAATATTTAATCTTTCAGATATATAAAGTATCGAATCAAATCAAATCAGATAATAATTTCTTGTCAAAAATCTTTTCTAACTATACTTTTTCAATCACAAAAACAAATTTTACAATTTCAAAATAAGTGAGTGATCAACAAATACTTTAATGCTTCAAAAGTATGTATTTGAGTAAAATCAAATATTCTAAAATAATATAAAACTTTATCAAACATATACATATAGTCTCATATAAAATTTCTAAGGTACGAGCTTCATAAAAATAATTATCCAACTATAATAAATCAATTATTTTAATCAAATCAAAATTCTTCAACAATAATTTTATAAATATAATTAAAAACTTAAAATAGCATAAACCAAAAGGTTAACGGTTATAAATGTAAAGCTTACTCACAACATGGTCCTAAGGGACCAAAGAGACTAAATTCGGAGTGCCAAATTCAAGGTGAGGAGGATTGAAGTAGAATAGAAAATGAGCACAAAATTTGGACCAGAGTAGCAACAAGATGGAGTTGGCGATAGTTCTGGGAATCTAAAACATGACAAAACTAAAATTGAATTAAAACAAGGACAAGGCAGATTAAATGGTGGCATAATAGGACAGGAAAGCTAGA
Source organism: Arachis ipaensis (assembly GCF_000816755.2). Classification (NCBI taxonomy): domain Eukaryota; kingdom Viridiplantae; phylum Streptophyta; class Magnoliopsida; order Fabales; family Fabaceae; genus Arachis; species Arachis ipaensis. The sequence continues at coordinate 80,287,353 of NC_029787.2, forward strand.
GCAGAATTAAGGAGAAAGGCTGGACTAGGATAGTGACAAGAACGGTTCAGCTCCAGCAGCACCACCAACTCTAGCTGCAAGGACGATGGCTTGGTTCAGGTACATCCGAACGTCGACAGGAACAACGCAGCAATGGACAGTGCCTCCTCCCTGGCGTTTCTCTCTCTCCGCGAACTCCTCTCTCTCTTTGAAACTCCAAATCTGCAACTACGTCGACGACTGTGAGGCTGGCTTCGACGGCGGAGGCTAGGTCTCCGGCAGTGACGGCGACGGAACCTCCCTCCTATATCCATCGTGCCTCTTTCTTTTCTGCACGTTCTCTTCTCTCTGCTCAGGCTTCCCTCAGCGACGGTGACAGTCTTCCACGTGCAGCCACGACGATGACAGTGACGGCGGCGTGGCCCTCAGCAACATCATCCTCCTTCTCCCCCTCTTCCTTTCTTCTCCCTCTCTGCTTTCCCTCTCTCTTTTTCTTTCTTTCATTCTCAGCAGTGTGTGCATGTTAAGAGATATTTAGGGTTTAGTTTGGAAAAAAAGGAGTAAGGATATTTTAGGGATTTTACAAATAGAGGATATGAAACAACAACATCATCAGCCGGGTAAACTGGGTGAATGGTTTAAAGCTAATCAAATTGGAGTCAAGGTGGAACGAAGGGAGGAGACAAGGAAAGGGGAGAGCAATGAAGCACGTCTGAATGGGGAAATAAGGAAGAAGAAACCAGTCCCAGATTGTTCAGTAGACCAATTTACAGGCCAGAATTTCAAAGTCAGCAACAAAGAGAATGAAACTCAACAATCTGACACTGGTGCCCGGTGTGAAGGGGAATCAAATTGCATCCTAATGTTAACCTAATAAAGTGACACAAAAACATGCTGTAAGAGATCCTCTTCAAGAAATTGAGACTAGTTCAAAGGCACAAAAGGGAGATAGTGAAGAAATATCACTCTCTAGTGGGGTTAAAAAATTGAAGAAGTTGGCGAGAAAAGGAGGAGGGGAGCTAGTTCACCTTGCTGAGTAGAAAAGGAGTGTTCAGAGTCCGAATAAATATAGCGTACAAATTAGAACCGCTTCACCTACAGCTTTAATCAGTACATATCCCCCCGGTGGATCGCAAGTTCCTCTTCCAATATTGCACCTTCTTTTGGACTTTTTCTTTGATGTCACTGAAGGTAGTTTTCTTAGAGCGATGGACCACCGATGGTAACACTAGGTATTTATCGTGTACTTCAATATGATCAACATTCATAATTGCTGCTAGTTGTTCCCGGATGTCTTGTGGAGTATTATTACTGAAAAATGATGATTTAGGTAAATTCACTTTTTGCCTGCTTATACTTTTATAATTCATGAGCAATGAGAGGATATTCTGGCAATGTTCTGGCAATGCCTTACCAAAAAGGATTGAGTCATCTGTAAATAGTAAGTGGTTTATTGTTGGACTTCTCTTATTTATCTAAATTTCTTGTATAAGCTTGTTTTGTTCTGCCTCATGTAGCATGAAGGATAATCCTTCCACACATATCAGAAAAGATAAGGTGATAAGGGGGTTTCCTTGACGGATTTCTCTTGTTGGCTTAAAAAAACTATAAGGTTGACCCTCCATAAGTACATAATAAGAAACAGTAGAGACTAATTTTGTTATCCAAGAAATCTATTTAACATCAAAGCCCATCTTATGCAACATAAACTATAAAAAATGCCATTCAACTCTATCATATACTTTACTCATATCTAACTTCATTGCCATTTCATAATCAATCCCTCTTTTCTTAGTTTTTAGATAGTACATTCATTCATGAGCTATTAGTATATTATCAGAGATTAATCTTCCTTTTAGGAAGGCACTTTGGGTAGGACTTATAATCACATTCATGAAATTTTGTAATCTATGAACCAACACCTTTAAGATAATCTTATATACAACCGTAGATAAACTAATTGGTCTCACCTCTGTCATATCTCTGGCACCAGGAATCTTTGGGATTAAACAAATTTAAGTGTGATTGAAACTCTCAAATATCTTTCCTCCTCCAAAGAAGCTGCGTACTACTTTATGCTCATCTCTGCCAACTATGTCCAAGTATTCTTGAAAGAATTTTGCCGTAAAACCATCATCACCCGGAGCACTAGTCGCATATACAATAAAAGCAACCCTCTTAGTTTCTTTAGTGGATAATATTTCTGTCAGTCTAAGATTCATGCTAGCTATAACCATGGGCTGAAAGTGTTTAAAGAAAGGGGATGGATCTTCCTTATTGGTTGAAGTAAATATATTTCTGAAGTAGTTTTCACCTACATTTGCAATGCCCTCAGGGGTGGAAGTAAGAACACTGTCCTCTCTTACTAGTCCTCAGATTTTATTTCTCCGATTTCTAGCATGAAATTTCTAGTGAGAAAATTCGTGTTACGATGCCCTTCCTTCAACCATTTGCACCTGGATTTTTCCTTCCAATAAGACTCCTCTTTAGCATAAACATCTTCCAGCTTCTTTTCAATTTTAATCACCTCAAAACCTCCATGTGTGCCTTCTCCTCTCACTTCCTCCAATTACGTCACCAAATCATCTATTTCCTTTTTAGAGTTATTATTAGTCTAAGTCTTTTAGGTAAAGAACTTATGCCTACATACCTTAAGTTTTTGGGCTAGGATAAACATCGGGAAACCATATACCTCTGTAAGCCATGCCTCCTCAATTAATATTCTAAGTTCATCCCTTGCACACCACATTTCTTGAAATCTGAATCGTCTCTTAATTTTCCAATTGACTGAGTCAGTGTAAAGTAAGAGAGGAGAGTGATCAGATTCTCTAAGAGCTTTCTTACCATAGCTCCTTGGTAATGTTCACACCATTGATTACTTGCCAAGAACCTATCCAACCTCTCCCGTATAAGCCAATCCCCCTTTCTCCCGTTGAACCAAGTAAAGGGTTGATCAATCATCCTAAGATCTATAAGAAAATTATCATCAATGAAGCATCCACCCACTTCTCATCTTAGCACTATATAGCATTGAAGTCCCCAAATAGCACCATATTACCTCTAAATTGCTCTAAATATGCAATAGTTGCTGAAATTGGGATAGTCTATTGGACTCATTAGTGCTAAGATGAACCCCTATGAGCCCCCATTCCACCCTCCTTATCTCATCTTTTATCATCACTGCTTGAAAGAAGTCACCCTACAGAATTATCTGGACTTGAATATGTTCTTTCTAAGCCAATATGGTACCTCCAGCTAATCCAACTGGGTCCACAATCCTCCAATCTTTGTACCTGCATAACCTGAGTTTTTGTTCCACCAACCGGGATTGGGATTGACAAATCCTTTTGAGATTGTGGACCGTCAGGGGTCTCTCCAAACTCGACAGTTCCACATTAAAATCCTCATGACGCTGATGACTTGCATCATCTACCTCTTTTTCTTATCTAAAAGGACCATAAAAAGAGCATAATCTCATTAAATCAATGTAATTTCATGAACCAAATGATAAATATTATGGTACATTGCTTTAAAATGGGTTTGTGTTGAATTTCAGGTGAAAAGAGCAACAAAAAGAGAAGGAAACAACAAATAAAGCTGAGCGTGTGAAGCTAGGCGTGCCACTTGGAACAAACGCCATGAAATTGTATGGGCGTGTGACAATGGCCAAATCGCATATAGGTTAGGAACTCGATTATCCAAAAATGGAATTAGCGTTGTAACTATAGTCCTAACCCAACAAGTTGGCCACCGATCAAATTAGAAACTCACAAGATGTGTCACAATTCAAAACTAATTCAAAACCGAGAGTATTTGACTCCCGAGTCGTCTCCCAAGGAGTACTTTTAGAATAATGAGTGTGCAAATCCAGTTGTAGTGATCAAGGGGTTGTCAATGAAGAAATGTACATATAAAGCAATAAAAGAACATGCAAAATTGTAATGATTGAACTAATGAAGAAATTAAAGAACCGACTATGTAATATAAACAAGTATAAAAGAGATCAACATAGAAGTATATTAAAGATTAAAAGCATCAAAAAGAGTCTTGGCTTGGAGTGAGCTAAGGGTCCTTTCCTTGTTGGAACCACAACTATGACATTTATGATAGATTAATCTCACTTGATCAACCCTCACATCGGAAGGTAAGTTAAATGAGCATAAGTGTTCCCAACCCACAAATCCTAAATTGCTTGCTAATTGGCTTAGCAACAAATTAGCATTAGTGGGAACAAGAACAATTAACAATCCAAGAATTGAAACTAAATGTTGGACATTCCAACTCTAGAAACCCGATTGCTCACTTTACCCAAGCCAAGAACAAAAAATTTAGCCTAAAACCATGTTTGACATTTTGTCAAACACTTGGTGGGGAAAAACCTTAAACATGGAGAAAATGAGAAAATGCTTGAAACTAAAAGCAACAATTGATCTCAATCAACAAGAATAACACAAAAAAGTATGAAACAAACATCAAACATCAAATTCATCAACAAAAAATTAAAATTGTAAGAAAGAAGCAAAATTGAACTATAACTTGAATTAAAAAAAAGAGTAATGACAATGTAACTATAAAGAGTAATAACAAGAGAATACTTACAATGAAAGCTAGCAAAATCCAAGATCAAAAATGGAAATGGCACTTGAATGTAAAACCCTAATATAAACCCTAATAGAGATGATGAAAAACTTAGAAAAAAACTAACTAAAGCTTCCTACTACTACTCTTAAAACTATACTAATGATATGCTATCTTATGTCCCTCATTTCCCCTCCAATATGAGCTAGAAGACTTCAGAAATGGGCCTCCAAAGCCCCCAAATCGCGAGTCACGTGCCATTTTAATGAAGTCATGTGCGGACACCTGTGCGGATGCACAGATGCGTGCGTCCGCACACCTTGCGAGAAATCCAGTCCTGTGCGTACGCACAAGTAGTCGTGCGCACGCACACTAGGCGATGCTTGAATGGACGCGTGACGCGCTCGAAGCAATCTATGCGCTCTGACTGGGCAGCTGTGCGTACGCACAGGCAGCCGTGCACACACACATCTCTGAGCTCATCTCCTTTGATTCTTCATGTTTCCTCCATTTTGCATGCTCTTCTTCCATTTTCTCCAACCCATTCCTACCTTATACACCTGGAATCACTCACAAACAACGTCAAGGCATCGAATGGAAGACAAACAGAACAAAATAGATTAAATTAAGCACAAAAGAGCACATTTTCATAATCAAGCGCAATTTGGAAGGAAAGTTCAAAAGCATGCTATTAAAGGGAATAAGTGCAAGTTTATATGATGAAAATTCATCCAATTCTAACCAAAATAATATGGATTCATCAGCGTGGCATGCCAGCATAAGGGCGTGGCACGCCATTTGCATTTTTCAGAGAAGAGTCCTTGAAGCCTTAACAAGGGTGTGGCACGCCAGGGGCCAGGCGTAGCACGCTAGTTATATTTTCCAGAAAGGGGTTCTTAGAGCTTTAACAAGGGTGTGGCACGCCAGAAGTCAGGCGTGGTATGCCAGTTACAATTTTTAGAGAGCAAGATTGAATGCCACAAAGAGGGCGTGGCACGCCAGGTTGGGCGTCGCACGCCAACCCCATTGATGAGCAGATAATTTATACCCTTTTTGGCATAGTTTTTAGCATGTTTTAGTTACTTTTTATTATAGTTTTATTAGTTTTTGTTCAAAAATAAAATTTTTAGACTTTACTATGAGTTTGTATATTTTTCTATGATTTCAGGTATTTTCTGGCTAAAATTGAGGGACCTGAGCAAAAATCTGATTCAGAGGCTGAAAAAGGACTGCAAGTGCTGTTGGATTCTGACCCTCCTGCACTCGAAGTGGATTTTCTGGAGCTATAGAAGCTCAATTGGTGCGCTCTCAATTGTGTTGGAAAGTAGACATCCTGGGCTTTCCATCAATATATAATAGTCTATATTTTGCCTGAGATTTGATGGCCCAAACTGGCGTCCAAAGCCAGCCTAAAACTTCCTGGCGTAAAACGTCGAAACTGGCACTAGAATTGGAGTTAAATGCCCAAACTGGCACCCAAGCTGGTGTTTAACTCCAGGAACAGCCTATGCACATGAAAGCTTCAATGCTCAGCCCAAGCACACACCAAGTGGGCCATGAAAGTGGATTTCTTCACTATCTGCACTTAGTTACTCATTTTCTGTAAACCCTAGTAACTAGTTTAGTATAAATAGCACTTTTTACTATTGTATTCAGAGACTTTATCATCTCTGGACGTTTAGTCCTTAGAACTTGAGAGATCATCTTGTGTTACGTTTTGGAGGCTTGCCATTTGGCCATGCCTAGACCTCTTTCACTTATATATTTTCTACGGTGGAGTTTCTACACCCCATAGATTAAGGTGTGGAGCTCTGCTGTTCTTTATGAATTAATGCAAGTACTATTAGTTTTCTTTCAATTCACGCCTACTTCTTCTTCAAGATATACTCTCGTGCTTAATTCAATTAACTCAGAATGAGGGGGTGACCCGTGACAATCACCCAATCTTCGTTACTCGCTTAGCCAAGATCCGCGTGCCTAACAACCACAAAGCGGTCTACATGATGTTCAACGTAGTCATTGGACGACACCTGGAGTATATTCTCTTGGATATCTAATACATGGACCGAGTCCGTGAGATTAGTATCTTCATGGTATTGGCTAGAACCAATTGGCAGCCATTCCTGGGATCCGGAAAGTCTAAACCTTGTCTGTGGTATTCCAAGTAGGATCTGAGAAGGGATGACTGTGACGAGCTTCAAACCTACGAATGTTGGGCGCAATGACAGTGTGCAAAAGGATCAATGGATCCTATTCCGACGCTAGCGGAAACCGACAGATGATTAGCCATGCGGTAGCTGTACCTGGTATTTTTCATCTGAGACGAGAAAATCCGACAGTTGATTAGCCGTGCAGAAACTATAGAGGACCATTTTCATTGAGAGGATCCTACATCTTGCCATGGAAAGGAGCACGCATGGTTGGAAGAAGGCAATAGGAAAGTAGAGGTTCAGAAGCAACAAAGCATCTCCAGACGCTTATCTGAAATTCCCACCAATGAATTACACAAGTAACTTTATCTTATTTTTTGTTTTATTTATCTTTTAATTATCAAAACCTCATAACCATTTGAATCTGCTTGACTGAGATTTACAAGATGACCATAGCTTGTTTCAAGCCGACAATCTCCATGGGATCGACCCTTACTCACGTAAGGTTTATTACTTGGACGACCCAGTGCACTTGCTGGTTATTTGTGCGGAGTTGTGAAAAGTGTGAATCACAATTTCGTACACCAAATTTTTGTCGCCGTTGCCGGGGATTGTTCGAGTTTGGACAACTGACGGTTCATCTTGTTGCTTAGATTGGGTAATTTTATTTTATGTTTAAGCTTTTTATTCTTATTTTCGAAAAAAAATTAAATAAATAATAAAAAAGTTTTCAGAAAAAAAATTTGTGTTCTTCAGAATTTTTAAGAATGAATTCTAGAGTTTTATGAGATATGTTGAAACCTGGCTGGCTGTTAAGCCATGTCTAATCTTTTGGACCAAGGTTTCCACTTTCCATTGTAGAAAGGACATGTCTGTAATTGATATGCTAAAGCTTGGCTGGCCACTTGGCCATGTCTAATTCTTTTGGACCGAAACTTTAGACTAACATTGTACGAATCCTGGAATTCTTATTAAAAATTTTGAATTTCTTTATGTTCTTTTTCCAAAATAATTTTCGAAAAATACAAAAAAAATTAATAAAATCATAAAACTAAAAAATTTTGTGTTTCTTGTTAGAGTCTTGTGTCAAATTTTAAGTTTGGTGTCAATTGCATGTTTTTAATTTTTCTTGAATTTTCGAAAATATATGCATTGTGCTCTTCTTTGATCTTCAAGTTGTTCTTGATGATTTTCTTTGTTTAATCTTGTGATTTTCTTGTTTTGTGCTTTTTGTTGTTTTTCATAAGCATTTTTGAATTCATAGTGTCTAAACATTAAAAATTTCTAAGTTTGGTGTCTTGCATGTGTTTCTTTTCCTAAAAATTTTCAAAAATATGTTCTTAATGTTCATCATGATCTTTAAAGTGTTCTTTGTGTTCATCTTGACATTCAAAGTGTTCTTGTATGTATTATTTGTTTTGATTTTAAATTTTTATGTTTTGTTTCAATTTTGTTATTTAATGAAGAGAGAGAAAAACAACAAAATAATATCTCTTTATTAATTCAAAAATAAAAAATAATATCTTTCCCTTGTTTCACTCATAAATTTCGAAATTTTGGGTTGACTTAGTCAAAAAATTTTAAAATTTAGTTGTGTCTTGTTAGTCAAACCAAAATTTCAATTTAAAAACTCTATCTTTTCAAATATTTTTCAAAAATCAAATCTTTTTCATTTTTCTTTCCTGTTTTTCGAAAATTCTTCAAATTAAAATTTTCAAAAATCTTTTTCTTAATTTTATTTCATAATGTTCGAAATTATTGCTAACATTTAATGTTTTGATTCAAAAATTTCAAGTTTGTTACTTTCCTGTTAAGAAATATTCAATCTTTAAATTCTAGAATCATATCTTTTAGTTTCTTGTTAGTCAAGTCATGAACTTTAATTTTCAAAATCAAATCTTTTTAAATTTCTTTTTCAAATCTTTTTCAAAATAAATTTCAATCATGTATTTTTTCAAAATTTAATTTCAAAATCTTTTTCTAACTTCTTATCTTTCCAAAATTTATTTTCAAATCTTTTTCAATTAACTACTTGAATTTTTGTTTAATTTTAAAAAGCTTACTATTTCTTATCTTTTTCAAAACCACCTAACTACTTTTCTCTCTCTAATTTTCGAAAACCACTAACCACTTTTTCAAAAATCTTTTTAATTAATTAATCTATTTAGTTTTCAATTTGCCTTTATTTCTTTTCTTAAATTTCGAATTCTAACTAATAATTAAAATAAAACAAAAATATTTTTTATTTTATTTTAATTAATATTCGAATAATCCTTCTCTCTCATCTCTTTCTAGTTATTTTATTTATTTACTAACACTATTCTTCCATTCTTCTACTCATATAAAGGAATCTCTATACTGTGACATAGAGGATTCCTCTTCTTTTCTGTTCTCTTCTTTTTCATATGAACAGGAATAAGGATAAGAACATTCTTGTTGAAGCTGATCCTAAACCTGAAAGGACTCTGAAGAGGAAGCTAAGAGAAGCTAAAGCACAACACTCTGGAGAGGACCTTACAGAAATTTTCAAAAAAGAAGTAGAGATGGCAGCCAAAAATAACAACAATGGTGGAGATGCAAGGAAGGTACTTGGTGACTTTACTACACTAACTTCTGACTTCTATGGAAGAAGCATCTCAATTCCTGTAATTGGAGCAAACAACTTTGAGCTTAAGCCTCAATTAGTTTCTCTAATACAGCAGAATTTCAAGTTTCATGGACTTCCATTGGAAGATCCTCATCAGTTCTTAGCTGAATTCTTGCAGATCTGTGACACTGTTAAGACCAATGGGGTTAATCCTGAGGTCTATAGACTTATGCTTTTCCCCTTTGCTGTAAGAGACAGAGCTAGGATATGGTTGGACTCACAACCTGAAGAGAGCCTGAACTCTTGGAAAAATTTGGTCAATGCCTTCTTGGCCAAATTCTTTCCACCTCAAAAGTTGAGCAAGCTTAGAGTGGAAGTCTAAACCTTCAGACAGAAGGAAGGTGAATCCCTCTATGAAGCTTGGGAAAGATACAAGCAATTGATCAGAAGGTGTCCTTCTAACATGCTTTCAGAATGGAGCATCTTATGTATATTCTATGATGGTCTGTCTGAATTGTCCAAGATGTCATTGGATCACTCTGCTAGTAGATCTCTTCATCTGAAGAAAATGCCTGCAGAAGCCCAGGAACTCATTGAAATGGTTGCAAATAACCAGTTCATGTATACTTCTGAAAGAAATCCTATGAATAATGGGACAACTCAGAAGAAAGGAGTTCTTGAGATTGATACTCTGAATGCCATATTAGCTCAGAATAAAATATTGACTCAGCAAGTCAATATTATTTCTCAGAGTCTGACTGAAATGCAAGCTGCATCAGGTAGTACTAAAGAAGCCTCCCCTGAAGGAGAAGCTTATGACCCTGAGAATCCTGCAATGGAAGAGGTGAATTACATGGGAGAATCCTATGGAAACACTTATAATCCTTCATGGAGGAATCATCCTAGTTTCTCATGGAAGGACCAACAGAAACCTCAACAAGGCTCTAATAATAATAATGGTGGGAGAAACAGGTTTGGCAATAGCAAGTCTTTTCCATCATCTTTTGAGCAATAGACAGAGAATTCTAAGCAGAGCCTCTCTGACTTAGCAACCATAGTCTCTGATCTATCTAAGACCACTCTCACTTTCATGACTGAAACAAGGTCCTCCATCAGAAATTTGGAGGCACAAGTGGGTCAGCTGAGTAAAAGAGTTACTGAAATTCCTCCTAATACTCTCCCAAGCAATACAGAAGAGAATCCAAAAAGAGAGTGCAATGCTATCAATATACCCCACACGGTCGAACCTGGAGAGAGTCAAAAGGCAGTGATTTCTAATGAGGAAGACCTCAATGGACGTCCACTGGCCACTAAAGAGTTTCCCAATGAGGAACCAAAGGAATCTGAGGCTCATATAGAGACCATAGAGATTCCACTGAACTTACTGTTGCCATTTATGAGCTCTGATGAGTACTCTTCCTCTGAAGGGGATGAAGATATTATTGAAGAGCAAGTTGCTCAGTATCTAGAAGCAATCATGAAGCTAAATGCCAAATTATTTGGTAATGAGACTTAGGAGGATGAACCTCCATTGCTCATCAATGAACTGAATGCCTTGGTTCAACAGAAATTACCTCAGAAGAAACCAGATCCCGGAAAGTTCCTAATACCTTGTACCATAGGCACCATGACCTTTAAGAAGGCTCTGTGTGACCTGGGGTAAGGTATAAACCTCATGCCACTCTCTGTAATAGAGAAACTAGGGATCTTTGAGGTACAAGCTGCTAAATTCTCATTAGAATTGGCAGACAAATCAAGGAAACAGGCTTATGGAATTGTAGAGGATGTCTTAGTGAAGGTTGAAGGCCTATACATCCCTGCTGATTTCATAATCCTAGACACTGGGAAGGATGAAGATGAATCCATTATCCTTGGAAGACTCTTCCTAGCCACAACAAGAGCTGTGATTGATGTAGACAGAGGAGAGTTAGTCCTTCAATTGAATGAGGACTACCTTGTGTTTAAGGCTCAAGGATCTTTTTCTGAAACCATAGAGAGGAAGCATGAAAAGTTTCTCTCACAGAGCCCCCACACTCAACTTCTAAGTTTGGTGTTGGAAGGCCATCAAACTCTGAGTCTCTGTAAAGCTCTCTAAGAGCTCCCTGTCAAGCTATTGACATTAAAGAAGCGCTTGTTGGGAGGCAACCCAATGTTATTTAATTATATTTATTTATATTCCATTGTCTTTTTATGTTTTCTTTAGGTTGATGATCATGTGAAGTCATAAAAACAGCTGCAGAATTAAAGCAAAAATAAAAAATAGCACACCCTGGAGGACAGACTTACTGGCGTTTAAACACCAGTAAGGATAGCAGAATGGGCGTTTAACGCCCAGCCTGGCAGCATTCTGGGCGTTAAACGCCAGAATGGGCAGCATTCTGGGCGTTTAACGCCAGAAAAGGGTGTCTGGCATCTAGCTGGCGCTAAACACCAAAAATCGCAGACAGATTGGCGTTTAACGCCAGAAAAGGGTGTATGGCTGGCATTAAACGCCAGAAAGGGGCAGCAGACTGGCGTTTAACGCCAGGAAAGGTAGCAGAGCTGGCCTTTAACGCCAGAATTGGCACACAGAGGGCGTTTGAATGCCAGATTGGTGCAGGGAGTAGAATTCCTTGACACCTCAGGATCTGTGGACGCCACAGGATCCCTACCTACCCCACCTCTTCTTCTCTCATCTTCACACCTTTCTATAACACTCTTCCCCAAATACCCTTGACCTATCAAATCCTACCCTCTTCCTCATATTCTCTTCACCACTCACATCCATCCATCATAAACCTCCACCTACCTCACCATTCAAATTTAAACCATTTCCCTCCCAAACCCACCCCTTCATAACCGAATTCCATCTCTCTCCTACCCTATAAATACCCCTTCTCACTACCTTCAATTTCACACATCACAAACAATTCTTCCCCCCGAGGCCGAAACTACTACTACTCTCCATCTCCTTTATTTCTTCTTCTTCTACTCCTTTCTATCTTCTTTTGCTCAAGGACGAGCAAACCTTTTAAGTTTGGTGTAGAAAAAGCTCTGCTTTTTATTTTTCCATAACTATTAATGGCATCTAAGGCCGGAGAAACCTCTAGGAAGAGGAAAGGGAAGGCAGTTGCTTCCAACTCCGAGTCATGGGAGATGGAGAGATTCATCTCAAAAGCCCATCACTAGTAAGAGGATGGAGCAAACAAGAGAGCCCACTCATGGACCTCAACAAGAGCACTCCATTATCCTCAATGAAATTAGAGAGGACCAAAAGGCCATGAGGAAGGAGCAACAAAGGCAAGGAAGAGACATAGAGGAGCTCAAGCACTCAATAAGATCTTCAAGAGGAAGAACTAGCCGCCATCACTAAGGTGGACCCGTTCTTTAATTTCCTTGTTCTTATTTTTCTGTTTTTTGAAATCTCTACTTTATGTTTTGTCTATGTTTTTGTCTTCATTACATGATCATTAGTGTCTAGTGTCTGTGTCTTAAAGCTATGAATGTCATATGAATCTTTCACCTTTCTTAAATGAAAAATATTTTTATTTACAAAAGAACAAGAAATGCATGATTTCGAATTCTATCATGAAATTAGTTTAATTATTTTGATGTGGTGGCAATACTTTTTGTTTTCTGAATGAATGCTTGAACAGTGCATATTTTTTATATTGTTGTTTATGAATGTTAAAATTGTTTGCTCTTGAAAGAATAATGAAAAAAGAAAAATGTTATTGATAATCTGAAAAATCATAAAATTGATTCTTGAAGCAAGAAAAAGCAGTGAAAAAGCAAGGCTTGCGAAAAAAAAAAGGCGAAAAAAATAAAGAAAAAAAAAGAAAGAAAAAGAAAAAGCAAGCAGAAAAAGCCAATATCCCTTTAAACTAAAAGGCAAGGGTAAAAAGGATCTAAGGCTTTGAGCATTAATGGATAGGAGGGCCCAAAGGAATAAAATCCTGGCCTAAGCGGCTAAATCAAGCTGTCCCTAACCATGTGCTTGTGGCGTGAAGGTGTCAAGTGAAAAGCTTGAGACTGAGCGGTTAAAGTCGTGGTCCAAAGTAAAAAGAGTGTGCTTAAGAGCTCTCGGCACCTCTAACTGGGGACTCTAGCAAAGCTGAGTCACAATCTGAAAAGGTTCACCCAGTTATGTGTCTGTGGCATTTATATATCCGGTGGTAATACTGGAAAACAAAATGCTTAGGGTCACAGCCAAGACTTATAAAGTAGCTGTGTTCAAGAATCAACATACTGAACTAAGAGAATCAATTACACTATCTGAATTCTAAGTTCCTATGGATGCCAATCATTCTGAACTTCAAAGGATAAAGTGAGATGCCAAAACTGTTCAGAGGCAAAAAGCTACTAGCCCCGCTCATCTAATTGGAACTAAGTTCATTGGTAAGTTTGGAATTTATTGTATTTTCTCTTCTTTTTATTCTATTTTGTTTTTAATTGCTTGGGGACAAGCAACAATTTAAGTTTGGTGTTGTGATGAGCGGATAATTTATACCCTTTTGGCATTATTTTTACATAGTTTTTAGCATGTTTTAGTTACTTTTTATTATATTTTTATTAGTTTTTGTTCAAAAATAATATTTCTGGATTTTACTATGAGTTTGTGTATTTTTCTGTGATTTCAGATATTTTATGGCTGAAATTGAGGGACCTGAGCAAAAATCTGATTCAGAGACTGAAAAAGGACTGCAGGTGCTGTTGGATTCTGACCCTCCTGCACTCGACGTGGATTTTCTGGAGTTACAGAAGCCTAATTGGCGCGCTCTCAATTGAGTTGGAAAGTAGACATCCTGGGCTTTCTAGCAATATATAATAATCCATACTTTGCCTGAGATTTGATGGCCCAAACTGGCGTCCAAAGCCAACCTAAAACTTCATTGCGTAAAACGCCCAAACTAGCACCAGAATTGGAGTTAAACGCCCAAACTGACACCCAAGCTGGCGTTTAACTCCAGGAACAGCCTATGCATGTGAAAGCTTCAATGCTCAGTCTAATCACACACCAAGTGGGCCCCAGAAGTGGATTTCTGCACTATCTGCACTTAGTTACTCATTTTCTGTAAACCCTAGTAACTAGTTTACTATAAATAGTACTTTTTACTATTGTATTCAGAGACTTTATCATCTCTGGATGTTTAGTCCTTAGAACTTGAGAGATCATCTTATGTTACGTTTTGGAGGCTGGCCATTCGGCCATTCCCAGACCTCTTTCACTTATGTATTTTCTACGGTGGAGTTTCTACACCCCATAGATTAAAGTGTGGAGCTCTGCTGTTCTTCATGAATTAATGCAAGTACTATTATTTTTTTTCAATTCACGCCTACTTCTTCTCCAAGATATACTCTCGTACTTAATTCAGTTAAGTCAGAATGAGGGGGTGACCCGTGACAATCACCCAATCTTCGTTACTTGCTTAGCCAAGATCCGCGTGCCTGACAACCACAAAGCGGTCTACATAATGTTCAACGTATTCATTGGACAACAGCTGGAGTATATTCTCTTGGATATCTAATACACCGACCGAGTCTGTGAGATTAGTATCTTCGTGGTATAGGCTAGAACCAATTGGCAGCCATTCCTGGGATCCGGAAAGTCTAAACCTTGTCTGTGGTATTCCGAGTAGGATCTGGGAAGGGATGACTATGACGAGCTTCAAACCTGCGAATGTTGGGCGCAGTGACAGTGTGCAAAAGAATCAATGGATCCTATTCCGACGCTAGCGGGAATCAACAGATGATTAGCCATGCAGTAGCTGTACCTGGTATTTTTCATCCGAGACGAGAAATCTGACAGTTGATTAGCCGTGCAGAAACCGTAGAGGACCATTTTCACTCAGAGGATCCTACAGCTTGCCATGGAAGGGAGCACGTACGGTTGGAAGAAGGCAATAGGAAAGCAGATGTTCAGAAGTAACAAAGCATCTCTAGATGCTTATTTGAAATTCCCACCAATGAATTACACAAGTAACTTTATCTTATTTTATGTTTTATTTATCTTTTAATTATCAAAACCTCATAACCATTTGAATCCGCCTGACTGAGATTTACAAGATGACCATAGCTTGCTTCAAGCCGACAATCTCCGTGGGATCAACCCTTACTCACGTAAGGTTTATTACTTGGACAACCCAGTGCACTTACTGGTTAGTTGTGCGGAGTTGTGAAAAGTGTGAATTACAATTTCGTACACCACCCATCTTACACCATGGGCGTGGCACTTGAACTTGTGGGCGTGGCACGCCAGTTCACTAATCCAGAAGGGGACACACACTGGGCATGCCACTTGAGGACCTAGGCGTGGCACGCCAGGCTTGAAGGAGTCATACCAACATGGGCGTGCCACTTGAACACCAAGGCGTGGCACGCCAGTACAAGTTTTCAAAGGAGGAGGTGAAAGTCCAAACACTTGGGCGTGCCACTTGGTATCGAAGGCGTGGCACACCAGTTATAATCTTTGACTTGGGCGTGCCACTTGATATCAGAGGCGTGGCACGCCAGCTTCAGCAAACAAAGAAGAAGAAGACTGGGCGTGCCACTTGAATGCTGAGCGTGGCACGTCGGTCACTGGAACAAGGAACCATGCATACAATACTTGGGCGTGGCACACCAGCACTATGGCGTGGCACGCCAGTGATGTTTTCCAAAGAGGAAGATGAAGCACACGATGGGCGTGGCACGCCAGACCCTAGGCATGCTACGACAGTTCAAATTTCCAGAGGAGATGAGCAAGAAGAAAAATCCTGGGCGTGCCACTTGGGCTTGAAGGCGTGGCACGCCAGGCTAACCAATATTGAGAAGACCCTCGGCATGCCACTTGGGTTCGAAGGCGTGGCACGCCAGGGAGGTTGATGCAAGGGGCGTGCCACTTGAGGAGCTGGGCATGGCGTGCCAAGCCAAACTTAGTGGCTAGGCGTGGCACGCCACTCAAACGCCAGCTACACGCCAAGCTTAAAGTGTCACATTTTATGAGTTCTCTTTTTCCCCTCTAGTTGTAATTTTCTTTTTTCTTTTGTATTTTCTTAATTCTAGTAATAGGAGTAGTATAAATAACCCCTAGAAGTACTGAAAAGGGGGTTGGAAAGTTAGCTTTTGGATTGGCAAGTTTTAGTTTTACTTTTACACTTAACATCATCTCTTCCATCTTTTGTACTTTTCTCTAAGTTATGAGTAGCTAAACTCCCTCTCATTGGGAGAGAGAGCTCTGTTGTACTTGATGGATTAATGATAGTGAATTCCTTCTTCTCTTCATCTTCTCTTTGATTTGCTAGAAGAAATTTCGTTCTTCATACTAGTGTTCAATCATCTTGGGAAAGAGGTTGAACACAAAATGGGTTTCATGGGAACCTTGGAAAAGGAAACATGAAATCATGCTTGAAATTCCTTTTCACAATTGAGTAGATCTGGGTTTTAGGATTGGATATAGTGACATATAATCCACCCACTATTTGGATTTATGAGGATGTGTGGTATAATCAAGGACTAAGCATATCTCTCTTCATGAGCAATTAGATAAAAGAATTGGCTGATTATCAAGATTTGAGAGATTGAATCACCAAGGGATTGGGGTTCAATCAATCATGATTGCCAAGAGGTCAATGAGTTGCATGATTGAAGATAAGATAAGCTGGATTTAATCCAAAGAGAGTAACATCTCCTAATCCCAATGAATTTCCCCTATTCTTATCTTCCATATTCTTTATAGCTTTCTTTACATTCTGTCATTCCCCATTCCCATTTATAATTCAGTCATTTACATTCCAGCACTTTATATTCTTGCCATTTACTTTTCTGCACTTTACTGCCTCTCTTTACTTTTGAGTCATTTAAATTTCTGTTCACTTAAAATTCTGTAATCACAATCTATATTGCTCAACTTGACTAATTCACCCATTAATTAAAATTGCTCAAATCTACCAATCTTTGTGGATTCGACCCACTCCTAGTGGGTTATTACTTGACAATATTTTTGGTGCGCTTGCCAAAAGAACAGATTCAATATTTTATATGGGGAGTGAATTCCGCATCAGACGCCATGGGTGCCATTGCATCACTGGCACCCTCTACCATCACAGGAGCAAACTCATCATTCCCGAGGCATACCCTCTTGGCTTTCCCTTTTTGAACTCCCGAATACTTTGTTGAATGATGTTCACAGAATACTCACTCAATTCTGGTTGGGTCAAAGGGGGGATGAGAGAAAAATGGCTTGGATAAGCTGGGCAACTATGACAAGACTGAAAAGTGAAGGAGGGCTTGGATTTAAAGAGTTGAGAGCACAAATCTTGGCATTACTGGGAAAACAGTGTTGGCGCATAGTTATCAGACCTCAATCTCTCCTGGCAAAGTTGAAAGGCAAGTACTTCCGCTACTCTTCTTTGATGAATGCAGATAAAGAAAACCAAACTTTTTGGGGTTGGCAGAGTCTATTGAGAAGAAAGAACAGTAATAAAAAAGGGACTGAGGTGGAAGATAGGATCTGGGGACAGTGTATGTATTTTTTACTTACCCATGGTTGCAATCTTTATATCCATTCACAATTAATTTGCCAAACAACCACAACCCAAATCTATATTGGGTAAAAGACCTGTTTTTAGAAGGGAGAAGATGGAATCAACAATTAATAGAAAGTTCGTTCCCTCCAAGTATTGCTGCTAGTATTTTGAAGACATCGATTCTGTTCTTGCTGAGATTGGCCGGTGTATAACTCGTCCGCCGGTGGATACTTGTAAGCTCTCCGTCAAGATGAGGTATACATCGGCAATGAGAGAACAACGGGGTGGGTACTTGTAAAAGACACTCCGACACTCAAGTCAGTAAGTGTTTAAGAGGCATATAATAATTCTATGAATATAGAATGTTAGACGTGAAATAGAGCTTATCACGTGTGTGCCCTTATAATAATTCTATGAATATAGAATGTAAGATATGAAATAGAATTTATCATGTTTTTTGTTTATAATAATTCTATGAATATAGAATGTAAGATATGAAATATAACTTATCATGCATTGTCTGTTGAGATATAGAAATTGGTGCCCTTTATAGGCATAAATTTGATTAATGATATTTATGTTATGACCGTTTGGTCATTAAGATGGAAATGATGGTCATTAAGTCGGTAATGAAGGTGTCGGTTACAAACAAAGAATGAATGATAGTTAATGCCGAGTTATAATTCATAATGCACAATAAAGACCGAGTTATAAGTTGACGGATCACAGCCCCCAAGGTTTGTCTGCTGATCATATGATCCAAGCTAAACTTAGAAAATAAAATGAGTTATAACTCGGTTAAAAGATAAGTGAATAATGATATGGTGAGCCCCCAAGCTTAGTAGGGTTATTATGTCAGCACTTATTCCAAAAATAATTGAGTGATAAGAGTCATTCAATCAAGATAGTTGTGTGGGGGATACTTTTCCGCTTAAGAATAATTTTAGCATTTGATTGTATGTGAACTGAAAAGTTCAGAAATAGATATCCATTGACGGAATCGATTGTATGATCCGAGGATATAATAGTTAATTGTCTTAAAAATTTTTCTGGCCCACAATAGCTTATTGAAATTTCTTGCTCAAAACATTTAGTTATTGAATATTTACAATTTATAGTGAAGGTCTGACACGAATAAGATAAATTGAGAAAATGAATATGTACAAAGTCGCAACATATATTAATAATATATATTGTAAAAGTAAAAGAGTTTAAAGTAGAAAAATATACCTTGAAAGTTGATAATTGTAGAGAAGAAGACAACATATATGAATGTCATACATGTCAAATGTGAATTATTTAATTTTATTAGTTAATATTTGAAATTTATTTCGTAGAATCTGTATTAACTTGTTAATAAAGCAATAAAATAATTAATCATTTAATGATATAATAAATTTTGTTTAACTATGAAGTATATTCCTTGTGCAAAAATAACAAATTTGCATGTTTGTAACTATTTTTTGCTTAACTTTTTGCATTAAATAGTAACATAAAATTTAATAGTATAAAGTGAATAATATAATAGTTATATACAATTAATTTTTTATGGAATCTAATTTTAAGATTTGAACTCATCATTACTGTCATTTAATTGTATAAATGAAATCATTAAGTAATAAAAATATAGTACAAAATAAAATAAAAATTTAATTGACATACTTGTTATATGTTATTATTGTATAGAACATATATTGAGGTTTAAATATAACTAATAAATCAGTAAGCATTAGTTACACAAAATATAAATGCAAAAATATGTGTGAATAAAATATATAATTTTACTTGTGTAAGTAGACATCTTTGAAAAAGTTAGCAAAATTGATAGGCGAGTTTGTACTCGAGTTGATTGAAAACCGAGTTTTTTTTTTCTTAAATTGATTGAAAGTCGAATTTGTTTTCGGATTGGTTAAAAGCCGAGTTTGTTCTCGGATTGGTTGAAAACCGAGTTTATTCTCAGATTGATTCATTGATCGATTATGATATGTGAAATATTATGATATGTAAAAGTGAAGTAATCCGAATGTATAAAGTGCATACTTTATAAAAAATTACGATAGATTAAAATTTTATAAAAAGTATTAAATAAAATCTTAAACAAGATTGTTGAAATTAGTTCAAAAATATGAATGTAATTCAAGTTTTATGAACTTGAGGGGCGTAGGAATTATTTTACTCGTCCCCACAGACAACGCCAATTGTTCTTGCTAAGATTGGCCGGTGTATAACTCGTCCGCCGGTGAATACGTGTAAGCTCTCCGTCAAGATGAGGTATACGTCAGCAATGAGAGAACAAGGGGGTGGATACCTACAAAAGACACTCCGACGCTCAAGTCAGTAAGTGTTTAAGAGGCATATAATAATTCTATGAATATAGAATGTTAGACGTGAAATAGAACTTATCACGTGTGTATCCTTATAATAATTCTATGAATATAAAATGTAATATATGAAATAGAATTTATCATGTGTTTTGTTTATAATAATTCTATATATATAGAATGTAAGACATGAAATATAACTTATCATGCATTGTCTGTTGAGATATAGAAATTAGTGTCCTTTTTAGACTTAAATTTGATGAATGATATTTATGTTATGACCGTTTGTGTCATGGCCCGAACCAAGATGAGGTATACGTCAGCAATGAGAGAACAAGGGGGTGGATACCTGCAAATAAATAGATAAATAGTTAAGCAGAATGAACTGAAATGGGAGTTCTCATTCCAGAAGTCAAATCAAATCGAATATTACACACTTAGGACGGCTCCACCTCTAAGGGTAGCCCTTTCCTCTAGTGTGCCCGTACGGTATAACAGATCCAACGTATGGCCTACACGTTAGGCTAGCAACGCCCCTGCTAGCTGAGGTCTGAGCCAGATGCATCTAGGTTAACGTCATAACTGCCGTTAACTACGGTTTTTTAGTCAGAGTCTCCCAAACCAATCCAAACCAAATCACTTATAAAAATCTCTAGTGCTTATAACATACTACTAAATTCCATAGCAAATCAATATGTATAGGATTGCATACTAAAATTTAATTAAAATTTACATAAGGTCAAATAAGAAAACATTTATACTTTACAGAATATATAAATATCGTCTCGTGTGTATTTTTATAAAATTGTAAGTTTCACAATCAATATTTATTTCAGAAATTCAAAAATCACAATAATAAAGTAATTTCAAACTCCAAAATTAATGATTCAACAAAAATATTGATAATAATATATTTAAAAACAATTATAGATATAATATCCACTCACAACTTGATTTCAAAGAACCGAAAGCAACTCTAAGTGCGCCGACGAGCTACCAAATGATGTCCAATAACTCTACAACTCTAAAAATATGACAATAATGATGTTTGTGAGCTACTAACATTGTCAATTAACATAATCTAACTCATCTTGACCAAAAGCCCCAAATTTCCTAATCCTAATAACCCTAAATTCGGATTTATATATACCCATAAATATAGAGATGACAAAAATTGGGGATATGGCTAATTATTGAGTCAAAGAGTTACCTTGAAGCCTCAATAATAATTAGAACTCAAAGTTGAATGCTTCTTTCACTCATTAAGTTGACATTCCATGATTTGGGATTTTGAGAAAATGAGATTTTGATTAATAGAGGTAGAGTAGAGAAGAAAAGAAAGCAAGATGATAAAGGTGAGTTTGATGATATTGGGTGGTTGGTTACAAGGAGAAGAGATGAAATCTAGTTGGTAAGAGAAGAGAAATGAGGGTTTTACATTTTGATTTTTGAGAGGAAATGAAAGAGAAAGAAGAACTGAAGGGGAGGGGGGAGTGTCGAAGAAGAGGAGAAGAGAGAAATAAAATTTTAAGTGGGGGCATGTGCCCCCCACGTGTTCTCCCCTCTCTTTTTTTTTTCTCACACTCTCTCGGTTATTACATTCTCTCCCCCTTACGAAATTTGGTCCCCGAATTTCAAACTTATAGACTGTGATAAGTGTGACAGTTACCTTCGGATTCAAACAAATACGGATATTTGTCGCGCATAGCGTCTTCCACTTCCCAAGTTGCTTCTTCTACCGAATGATTCTTCCAAACAATTTTCACCGATGTTATCTCTTTAGAACGTAGTTTCTTTACTTGGCGATCAACTATAGCCACTGGTTCCTCTTCAAATGATAAATCCTCCTTTAGCTCTATGACTTGTGGTGCAAGCACATGAGATGGGTCGGGAAGGTATTTGCACAACATTGATTCGTGAAAAACTGGATGAATCATAGACAACTCAGACGGTAGTGCCAAGCGATAAGCGACTGCACCTATTCTATCCAAAATCTCAAATGGACCAATATAACGAGGACTAAGCTTCCCTCTTTTTCCAAACCTCATCACTCCCTTCATAGGCGACACCTTAAGAAACACTTGATCACCTACTGAAAACTCTAAGTTACGCCTTCTGTTATCAACATAAGCCTTCTGCCTACTCTGAGCTGCTAATAAACGTTCTCTTATTA
>NC_029787.2:80309794-80319872 GCF_000816755.2 Arachis ipaensis
TGCTTTTTGAAAAGATTTCCAAAAATGAGAGGTGAACTGAGGTCCGCGATCTGAAATAATGGACACTGGAATTCCATGTAGTTTAACTATCTCATCAACATAAAGTTGAGCATACCGAGCTGCACTGAAAGTTGTTTTCACCGGAAGAAAGTGAGCTGACTTCGTCATTCTATCCACAATTACCCAAATTGAATCAAAACCTTTAAAACTACGAGGTAAACCTGTTACAAAATCCATCATAATCCTTTCCCACTTCCATTCAGGTATCTCAATCTGTTGCAATAACCCAGCAGGTATTTGATGTTCAGCTTTAACCTGTTGGCAAGTTAAGCAATGAGAAACAAAAACTCCTATGTCTTTCTTCATGCCTTCCCACCAAAATAATTATTTCAAATCTTGATACATCTTATTGGAACCCGGATGAACTGTGTACTTAGAATTGTGAGCCTCCTCCAAAATAGCTTTATTCAAGTCGGGATTATCTGGCACACATAAGCGTTGACCGCAACACAATACATCTTGATCAAGAGAAAAGTCTAAGTTCCTCCCATTGTGAACATCTTCCATAAGCTTTCTTAGTTTCGGATCATCACTTTGTGTAACCTTGATTTGTTCTATCAGGGAAGATTGGGCTCGAACATGTGCTAAGAAAACTCCTGATTTTTCAAGATCAAATTGAATCCCACTGGCCTCCAATTGATGGACTTCTTCAACAATTGGTCTCCTTCCAAGAGTGATATGGGCCAAGCTACCCATAGATTTCCTACTGAGGGGATCTGCTACAACGTTTGCCTTTCCAGGATGATACAAAATGGTACAATCATAATCTTTTAGTAACTCCATCCATCTCCGTTGCCTTAAGTTTAAATCCTTTTATTGGAATATATACTTCAAACTCTTGTGATCCGTATAGATCTCACAGGTCTCACCATAAAGGTAGTGTCTCCAAATCTTTAAAGCAAAGACGACCGCTGCCATTTCCAGGTCATGAGTTGGATAATTCTGCTCATGCTTCTTGAGTTGTCGCGAGGCATAGGCAATAACGCGACCATGCTGCATTAATACACAACCAAGTCCTATCCGAGATGCATCGCAAAAGACTGAGAATCCCCCAGATCCATAAGGTAAAACAAGAACTGGTGCTGAGGTTAGACAAGCCTTAAGTGTCTGGAAACTTTCCTCACAAGCTTCTGACCATTGAAACTTCATATTCTTCTGAGTTAACTTGGTTAATGGTGCCGAAATTCTCGAGAAGTCCTTGATGAATCGTCGATAGTAGCCGGCCAACCCTAGAAAGCTACGAATTTCTGTCACTGAAGTAGGCCTTGGCCACTTCTGAACGGCTTCAACCTTCTTTAGATCCACCATGATTCCATCTTTTGATACCACATGCCCCAAGAATGCCACTTGATCAAGCCAAAACTCACATTTAGAAAACTTAGCATAGAGCTTGTGATCCCTTAAGGTTTGTAACACAATCCTCAAATGATACTCATGCTCCGTATCATTTTTCGAATACACCAAGATATCATCGATGAAGACGATAACAAAGCGATCTAAGAAATCGTAACTCAGTTGGAGCCATACGATAGGGAGGAATGGACACAGGTTGGACTCCCGGAGCCAATTCTATGGAAAACTCAACTTCACGATCAGGCGGCATCCCCGGTAGCTCATCAGGGAACACGTCAGGGAATTCTCTAACAATAGGAACCTGATCAAGACTAGGCACTTCGGCATCAACATCTCTAACAACTGCCAGAAGTCCTTGGTTTCCCTTATCCATCAATTGCATAGCACTCATAGATGAGATGATGCTAGCTAAAGTGGGACAGTCATCACCCTTAAAAGCAAAAGGTGAGATACCCGGTATGTCAAACTTCACAGTTTTGGAGTAACAGCCCACATCAGCATGACAAGCTACTAACCAATTCATGCCTAAGATGACATCAATATCTTCCATTGGTTCTAAAAGGATCAAATCAGCTAAGGTTTCAACCGTATTAATTCTAACAACACAAGACCGAAACACGACTCGAACTACCGTGGAGACTCCAAGTGGAGTGCCAACATGAAATGAGTGGGATAACAGTTCAGGTTGTTTATCGAAACAAGATGCAAGATGTGGAGATACATATGAATAATGGGAACCCGTATCAAATAACACTCGCGCATCTAAAGAACAAACTTGTAAAGTACCTGCCACCACAGCATTAGAAGCTTGAGCATCTTAACGTGTTAAAGCATACACACGTGCCTGACCTCTTCCTCTTTGGCTCCCTCCTCTGTTATAAGTCTGACCCCTGCCACCTGCTCCTCTGCCACTAGGACTAGAAGAATTTCCAATAGACATAGATGAAGATGATGGCATTGGTGTTGTAGGACGTGCAATACTAGGAGCAAAGCCTCCTCTTGGATTTGGACAATCCCTCCTAAGATGACCAGATTGACCACAACCAAAATATGCACCAGTAGCCTTGAAACATATACCAGAATGGTAACTCCCACACTGAAGACAATAGGGCTGAGCTGGCCTTGTCTGATTTGAACCATGTGCACTAGATTGAGAGGTGCTCTTAACAAAAGGTCTGGGATTCGAAACACTCATGGGAGCAGATCCAGAAGAAGCGACCCCACCAAAAGATGCTTGAGAACGAGCTCGATATCCCGAATAACCTTGCTGATTAGTCTGACCATGATGAGACTGAAATCCTCCTGAACTAGCTCCACCAGAAAATTGTCTCTTCATTTTAGGCTTCTTACCAACATCCTTAAAAGTATTTCTCTCCGCTATCCCAGCTTCAATTCCATAAGCAGAGTTTAGGACATCCTTAAAAGACATGCGTCCGACTTCAGGCATAAGAGTAGTGAGCATAGGTTCTGCCAACCCACGAACGAACCGACGTACTTTTATCTCTTCTGAATTTACCAAGTATGGAGCACTCTTAGAAAGTCTTAAACTTCTTAGCATACTCAGTCACTGTCATATTCTCTTGCCTTAATCTTTCAAAGGCAATTGCATCTTCTACTTGCTTGTTAGCTGGATAAAATCGAGCGAGGAACTCTTCAGTGAACTCTTCCCAAGAAGGAGGAGGAAGTCCATCTGCTTTTTTGCTCTCAAGAAGAGACTCATACCAATATCTTGCTGAACCACGCAGGTTATAGGATACTAACTCAACAGCCCATTCTTTGGTGCACTTGAAAGCTCGAATAGCTTTCTTTGCATCCTCTAGATATTGTTGTGGATCTTCATCCAATGAATCTCCATTGAAAGTGGACGAATTCAACTTCAAATACTTTTCAATTGGCAGCTTTTGATCCCCAAACAATTGATGAACTCTATGAGGCTGAGGATTTGGCATACTAGGAATGCCTGCTCCGCCCCTATTTTGATTTGTTAGGGCCTGTAATACCGCATTAAGGGTTTGATTCATTCCCCTTAATTCAACCGCTAAGTCCGGTTGAGCCTCTCTTATTGCGGGGTTCTCTTCTTCGCGCCTATCAGCTATCCTTTGGCTCCTTGGCCTTTGTCGAAGCGCTCCAAGCGACGGAGAAACTGCCCTATTGGACTCAGCAGTATCAGGAGCATTAACAGCTCCACCACGTCTTTTCTTAGGTGGCATCTTCCACCTATTGAGTAAATAAAGCGATTGGATCACCAACGACATATGTATATGGAGTTCAAAGACAATAGGACAGACAGAAAGAATTATAAGACCAAAAGATCGAGGACAACTTCCTATAGGCCTCTAGTAACATCACACTTTGTGAAAATGGGCCGGCTTCCATTTGCACAATTGTGATCTTACTAAAGAACACTTGCTCCATATTACACAGGGAAACCTAAAGCTCTGATACCATTTTGTCATGACCCGAACCAAGCCATGACTGGCGCTTAAGGGACAAGTCCCTCAGCAAGCCAAACGACCGAATTTTCAGAAAAACGGACAGAACCTCCTATGTTTCTAGGACCTTACCAATATAAATATTAACTCCCTGTATCGATAATAAACATCCATTTCCAAAGACAACAACAACAACATATTCCAACCATATCCACAACCAAATATATCCAGAATACGCATCATATATATCAAGTTGATAACTAAAGTATATAATCAAATCCATAAGTCTTACATAACCAACTTATAATTACTATCTAAACAGTTCAAGATTCAAAATAACATAACCCACACGAGGATCCTGCCTGTGACATATGGAGCATTGACATAATCTAAATTTTGAGCAAGGTTCCATTACATAATTACTTAGCCCTTGGAAAGAAGAAGGGCTCACCAAAATGACTAAGATCTACTGAGAGGCAGGTGGAATGGAACCTGGAATGACTCCTGTATCTGAAAAATATGGGAATATAATAGGGTGAGTTTTGCAACTCAGTGAGCAAATATTACATCTATAACCCACACGAGACAATACAAATTTTACCATGAAAATTATATTTCTTTCCAAAGATGAGGAATTCATATAAATTAAGTATGCAAATAAATAGATAAATAATTAAGCAGAATGAACTGAAATGGGAGTTCTCATTCCAGAAGTCAAATCAAATCGAATATTACACACTTAGGGCGGCTCCACCTCTAAAGGTAGCCCTTTTCTCTAGTGTGCCCGTACGGTATAACAGATCCAACGTGTGGCCTACACGTTAGGCTAACAACGCCCCTGCTAGCTGAGGTCTGAGCCAGATGCATCTAGGTTAACGTCATAACCGCCGTTAACTACGGTTTTCTAGTCAGAGTCTCCCAAACCAATCCAAACCAACTCGCTTATAAAAATCTCTAATGCTTTAACATATTACTAAATTCCATAGTAAATCAAATATATATAAGAATGCATACTAAAATTTAATTAAAATTCAATAAAGTCAAATAAGAAAACAGATATGCTTTACAATATATATAAATATCATCTCTTGTGTATTTTTATAAAATTATAGGTTTCACAAATCAATACTTATTTCAAAAATTTAAAAATCACAATAATCGAATATTTCCAAGGTCCAAAAATAATGATCCAATTTAAATATTGATAATAATACACTTAAAAATAATTATAGACATAATATCCACTCACAACTTGATTTCAAAGAACCGGAAGCAACTCTGAGCACGTCAACGAGCTACCAAATGATGTCCAATAACTCTACAACTCTAAAAATATGACAATAATGATGTTTGTGAGCTACTAACATTGTCAATTAACATAATTTAACTCATCTTGACCAAAAGCCCCAAATTTTCTAATCCTAATAACCCTAAATTCGGATTTATATATACCCATAAATATAGAGATAACAAAAATTGGGGATATGACTAATTATTGAGTCAAAGAGTTACCTTGAAGCCTCAATAATAATTGGAACTCAAAGTTAAATGCTTCTTTCACTCATTAAGTTGACATTCCATGATTTGGGATTTTGAGAAAATGAGATTTTGATTAATAGAGGTAGAGTAGAGAAGAAAAGAAAGCAAGATGATAAAGGTGAGTTTGATGATATTGGGTGGTTGGTTACAAGGAGAAGAGATGAAGAAATCTAGTTGGTAAGAGAAGAGAAACGAGGGTTTTACATTTTGATTTTTGAGAGGAAATGAAAGAGAAAGAAGAACTGAAGGGGAGGGGGGAGTGTCGAAGAAGAGGAGAAGAGAGAAATAAAATTTTAAGTGGGGGCATGTGCCCCCACGTGTTCTCCCCTCTCTTCTTTTCTTTTTTTTCTCACACTCTCTCGGTTATTACAGTTTGATCATTAAGATGGAAATGATGATCATTAAGTCGCTAATAAAAGTGTCAATTATAAACAAAAAATGAATAATAATTAATGTCGAGTTATAACTCATAATGCACCATAAGTACCGAGTTACAAGGTGACGGATTATATTCAAAGCTCAAGTGGTGACTTTTTGTGTTGGATTAGGACCAAATGGCAAGCGTATGAGGTCTGTTTTGGTTATCAAATAGCATATGGGCTTCGGCATCTCCCTGTTTTTTTGTGCCCCCAAATTATGAAAAATAAAAGTCTGTGGGGATCTTTGTGGAGTATGAAGGTACCTTCAAAAGTCCTCTTTATTTGGCGAGCCATTCACAAAAGGTTACCAGTTGTGGAACTAATTCACTGAAG
The DNA here is from genome assembly GCF_000816755.2 of Arachis ipaensis. NCBI lineage: Eukaryota > Viridiplantae > Streptophyta > Magnoliopsida > Fabales > Fabaceae > Arachis > Arachis ipaensis. The sequence continues at coordinate 80,315,931 of NC_029787.2, forward strand.
ATTCCAATCACCCTCACCAATTTGTTCAAGATGCCAAGTTACTGAGGAAACCATCTTGCACTGCCTCCTGTCCTGTCCCGAATCGGCACCAGCGTGGTACTACCCCCTATGAAGTTAGATGTTCGTGAGCTGGTTCAACCGAATTTTGCTGAGTGGTGGAGTAGAAGACTTGAAGCTGCTAGAACAAGGAGTGACGGAAGAGGGAAGATGGAGTATATTGCTCTTTTATGCTGGGGAATATGGAAAGGGAGGAATGAATTTGTATTTGTTCAGAGAGAGAAGCCGGTCTTTGATATTGTGGAGGCCACCAAGAAGATGCATCAAGAAATTTTGAGAGCTCGAGTTTTCTGACTATAACCTAACGTTGCTGTTTCACCTTTATCTTTATATCAAGTGTTTTATTTTATCACTGAAATGTGAAATATGAGAGAACCCCTTTTTGCTTTATTTAATTCTTTAATAGACATTTGTATTTCTTACATTATTAAGAAATGCAAATCTACCTTTTGGGAAAAAAAATATGTTGAAATTAAAACTGAAAACAAAAAAATTAACTACTAAATCAATTATCACGTATTTTATATATTTATACATGTTATTTTATATTATTTTTTGAACCAAATAATCTACTCTCAAAATAATTAAACATTTTACAATAAAATACTTCAACTTATTATGACAGAATACTGGGTTTTCTTTATGACTTTATGACAGTATATCAAATTTTTTCATGAATACTAATTAAGTATATATTTTTATATGGTGCCATATTTTTGGTGTACATACAACATAGTTCCTTAAAAGTATCCCCAAAATGTTAGGGATAGAAAGTTGAAAAACATAATTTAGCCTGAATACAACAATCAAAGAATTCAGGACGCTTTATCAACAAATTGCTGGCAAACAGACGATGCATATAATTTTGCGATTTCAATATTGCAAGCCATAGCCTATCAAAACCTCAATCTCTTCATCAGATTACAGTACAACCTTGATTATAAATATCCGTCACGCCATTGCCAATATTGCATGATATTGAATTTGTGACAATCAAAATTTGAACTTTTCTACCTTGTACCCCAGAATATCCCCTCTTGCGGACTAGCCTTTTGCTGATACTTTGTCAAAGCCAAAAGTGCAACATTGCCTGTGCATATATGCATAATATTTTGTCATCACTTTATTTATATTTCAGACGTCAGAAAGAGCACAAATAATCAAAGTTCTCATAAAATATGATAGATGTAGTTGTAAACTAAAGAGTACTGTATGAGCACTGATTTGAAGCTTCAATAAGAGGCAGCCATGGAAAAGATACTATAATGAGAATTGCTCAATTGAATAAAAAATGTTTGGGTTTAACATGGACGGTATAGTTCTAGTATAAGGATTCGATGTTAAAATTGTGCTTTCTGTACGTTGAACCAAGAATTTCGGGTTTAAATTAACATGGAGGAAAATTATATTTACCTCTTGGAGAGGAGCTAAAGACACATCTTCATTTGGGGTGGCTTTCTTAGTTTTCCAACTTTTCATCTCTAGATGCATCAATTTAAGTTGACTTTCTATGTGCTTCAACAGCCTCAACTGCTCTTCACCATCCACTTCTTTGGTAATCTCTTCTCTAGTACTGAATTTCTCCCTCTCAAGCCTCTCAACTCTCTGATGCACCTTTTGCAGCTCCTCTTGCAAGTTGCAATCCACACCCATGCCTTCTTTCCTTTGGCCAACAACAGTCGTCATGCGCCTAATGCTTCGGGTAGTGATTTCGCGGTGCACATTAAGCTTCCCCTCAGACTCAGACACAGAGTCTGGTTTCCTTAATCTATTCTCTGCCTCTGACTTCCATTTCTCAAACCATTTTTTCCCAATTTCATTCACTTTATTTTTTTCACTTGTTTGTGGGACTTCAAATACGTCGTGCACATTAGGCGTGGAAGGAGGATTATCTGAATCAATAAAAGAGGGCATTATCTCTCTTTGCTCACTTATAGTACTCAAGTTTGCACACTTTTCTTCTTCATTCGAATCTGAAACCACTTTCACTCTTTCATTCAACATTTTTATCTGGTTCCAGTAGGAGTCAAGTGTTCCACTTACCAATTCTGTTGACTTTCTTGCCAGATCCAAGCTCGGAGGAATAGCTTCCAAGGCCAGAACTGGACTAGTTGATCTTTCACTCTTCCTAAACGACTTCTTGAACTGTGAAGCAGGCATAGATTGAAACCTTCTGATAGAGTTATTTTGGCAGAATTCTTCATCTTGTTGATCGGTTGCGTTGTTCAAAATCTGATCCTTTGGGACTTCAATTCCAAACTCGCTGGCATTGAAATCGCACCTGAAGCTCAGAAGCTTTTGCTTGTAAGCCTTTACTTGGAACTCAAGCGACGCAATTTCCATTTCCTTTTGGTATATAACTTCTTCAAGTTCTTCAAGGGTCGCTTCGGCATGGCCTATCTTCTCCTCTGCCATTCTTTTGTAGTGATTGGCCTCCATCTTCACTGCCGCCATTTCGCCTTGCAAACGCAGAATCATTTCTAACGCTTCGCTGGCTGCGGTGGCAGAGGCTTCTCTTTCTTGATCCAACTCCACGTAGAGCTTCTGTAGAAGTTGCTGTTGGGCATGAAGAGTCTCCTTCAACGCCGTTGCATCACTTTGCGTTCGAGCTAACACATGACACGTGCCTGTTTCAGCCATGGTAACCCGATCGATATATGTTGAATTGAAGTAATCACGATCACGAATTTCTGAACACGGAATGTATAGCAGTTTGATTTTAGCCAAGGTAGTGATGGGAAAATATAATTTATTTTTATTTTCAATAAAAAAGCGAATGATTTCACGATTTTGATATAAAATATTTTAAGAACAGGTGTCGCTATGCCACTAAATGCGCAAAACCATGTGCTCAGTACCACAAATAGATCATAGATATTACCTTGACGAAATTTCTGAATTTTAAAAAAAAAATTAGAACAAAGCATTACATAGGTGATCGTAAAGAGAAACAATAAAGGGTGAGAGAAACGAAGCACATACCGGTTACCACCATAAGATTATCAAAATCAGAACCCGACCCGAGTCAAAATCAACTTGCAAGAACAGAGAGGGTTATGGCTTCACAAGAAACAACTGTGAGGAATAAAAATAAAATTAAAAAGGGTAGGTAAAAGAATGATGAAAATGAGTTAAGACCAAAACTTGAACACGCTTCTCTTACTAGGAAAAATTGTTAAGACCGAATCTAACTGTTTATATACTTTCCCAAATAATGAGCATGGATAGGTGCAACGAAACACACACGGGAAAGTAAATGTATGTCTGTGTAGAGTGAACTCTGCGATTAACAAAATTCAGAAGCCGAGTCTTAATTACGAGGAATGAAAAGAGAAAATGAAAAGGAAAAAGCTTTTACGGAAAGGAACGAGTAACATCCTACCTAGAAATATTGAAGGACACGCACATGAGGAAAAGAAACAGATACTATCTTTCGGTTTCCAGTTGCAGACAAAACCATGGTTCGTTTTTAACGTCTTTGGCTTGCTGTGTATCTAGAAAGCGTGGTATACTCCAGATTTCTAGACTGTCTTTATTATTTAATTATTTGTTATTATCATAATTAAATGTGCCTGTTATTTTATATTTTTATAAATTAATTAAATTTGAAATTAGGAAGATAGTATGTTAGATTAAAATTAAAATATCAAAATTGGTGAAAACTCAGGTGAAGTTGACTTTTACATGAAGTTGATATCTGAAAGTCGTTAGATGAAAATTTAGTCAAATAATTTAACGGTTCTCAGATATTAACTTCACGTGAAATCAACTGCACCTAAATTTCTACCAACAAAATTTTAACTCGTGAAGTTACGGTTAGAAGTAACTCAAATTGAGTCAAATTAGAACAAATTTAAATTTATCTCACTTAAAGTTCATGGATTA
>NC_029787.2:80319954-80327680 GCF_000816755.2 Arachis ipaensis
AACAAAATTATTTATCAAAACATCAAATATGTTAACAAAAATTACAAATAATTTTCTATTTCTCAATGAATGTCTTAAGTAATAAAAACTTGGGGTATATTTATATGTGTGGGTTAATAGTCAAATTCGTTTCTGAAAAATCACTCATTCTTCAAATTAGTTCTCAAATGATTTTTGTAGTCATATTAGTCCTTGAAAGATAAAACATAAGTCAAATTGGTCCTTCCATCAATTAGATGATGACGTGTCATGGTAAGTGTCACGTGTCACCAGATGATTGATTGACGTGCCAAGTTAGTGACACCTAGCATATCACGTGTCACTTGACATGTAAAAAAATATTTATAGTCAAAATAGTCTCTGAAAGTCCAAACGTAAGTCATTTTCATCCCTAAAATTTTAAAAATTAATCAAATTAGTACAGAGTCGGAAATCAAGACTTAGAAATTTGAAAATTTAACGATGATAATTGGATACAGTGAATTCTTTCGAGTGGAAAAATATAATTTTCTGCGAAAAAATACCTAAGGAGACGTAGTGGGGATTTAACTAGCAATACCAGCTTAGACTGTCTGGTACTTTGAGTGAAAAAATTTAATTAATAAATAAATAAATTTAAGAAGTTAAATTTTATAAATTAGAGAAGATATAAATATTTGGGATAGAAAATCGAACGCTTATTGTAAAGGTTTTATTCAGAGATTGGGCTAAACGAACCATAAACTGGTCCGGACCCAAGTTGGGCACAAGCCCACTATATAAATACTCAATATTGAAGCATTTCAGCTCATTTCAATCAGAAAAGAGAGAGAAAGAGTATGGTTTATAGCCACGCATAGCTCTCCTCATCCTCTTCAATTCTATCTAAGTTTTGTGATAAGAAACTTTAAGATTTTCGTCCAGATTCATTTTCCACAGTAAGTCGCTTTTTTTGGTTCATGGGATGTTGAATTATTATGATTTTGGTTGTTTAGGGGATGCTCTAGTATAGATTCCAAATGGGTTCTATCTAAATTTCTTGTAGGTCAAGGTAAGAAAATCTTATCCCCTTTTGAGTTGCCAATTCTATAAACCCTAGGTTGAAATTTGTTGAAATTGTGAAATTAGATGAACTAGAGCTTGTTGGAATTGATTGTCGGCGTGAGGTGGAGTTTGCTCGGCGTGTTATTGGTACGAAGCTCTTGGATTGGTGTACAAAGTTTTAAGGGTTTAGAACCGCCGACATTCAGGTACGGGTTTGAATTTCAAGTAGGCATTATGTAAAGTTATGTGAATCCCTAAGTTAGTTGTCCATAGGATAAGATTGAATGTGTAACACCCTAATATACAAATCCTTAAACTCGAGTTATAAGTCAGTGTTAATAAGGTTGTACGACTCTCAAGGTAGATTATAATACATACATATATATAATTGAAGGGAGTTATTAAACAAGAAGCATGAAAAGGAGTAAAATAAAATCGACATCGGAGAACACTCACATATCGAAAAACAGAAGATAAAGGCGCGTTCGAAAAGCAAAGGTAAAGACAAAACGTACAGAAGAATAAGATAAAGACAGGATATAAATATATCATAAGTAAATAGCCACTAGTCACGGCCTGCGAAGTTTAGGCCGACTGAGGTTACAGAATTAAAATCAATTTGACAACAGTATTTTATTATCTCTCCTAAAACATACATCAAAGCCTCTATAGGCAAGTTCCAAAATAGATAATTACATACATATAAGTTTTTCAAAATAAATAAGGAGAGATTCTAAACAAAATATAAATAGAGGACAAATTTCTTCGCCATCACTCAGATGAACCACTGCTCACTGCTGAGCACCTGGACCTGCATTTGAAAAATAAGAGATATATTCGGAATGAGAACCCCTGATCCATGAGTTTCTAGTATGGTAAAAGTGCCAAATAAATACAATGCACTATAATAGGACCTCACTAAGCATCCTAAGCTTCCTTTTATCAATTGTTCATCTTAGATTTTCACTAATCCGTGAATTAGACAACTGTTCTAGGGGATACTAAGTCTAATTCAATTTCTCATCTTTCCGAACTTTTCAAAAATTTCAACTTCCAATTTATTATAGAACCATAACCAGAACCAGCACTAGCCGTCAGCATCAACTAACACAAGTATGAGGGACCTCTCAGTTGAGCAAACACAAGCAATACAGACAAGTAATACACAAGTGAGGCAAGTAGCATTTAACCATATAACATATTCAACTAGGCAAAGTAATACAATTAGACAAACCCACATAAATCAAACATATGCAAATGATGTATGCCTGCCCTATGCCCAATGAGCTCATTTGTCGGTTATACAGCCAACCCGACATGTCCGGTAGCAAACTTTGGACACTCTCGACGTGCACGCATCTACCAAAAGAAATTCACATCTCTTAGAGGAATAATATCCGGAAAGATCTAAGTGTCCGGCCACATCTTGCGATGGAGGGTGAACATTTGCGAGCAAGCGGGATAAAATCACCATCTTTGCATCTACCCCAGAAGATCAAATACAAACTAGGAGCAAGCAAGACAAAGCCACCATCCATGCATCTACCCAGAATCTCAAACCATAACCCAAAACAAGTGAAACAATACCGCTGTATCTACCCAAACAGGTATATCTCACCACATTTCGGAACAAGCAGAATCACTCCACTGCATCTACTCGGGTAGATACATTTCAATCTCAATCATTTATTGTAAATCCTGCGTAATTAGTAATTAATAAATAATTAGTCAATAAATTTTTTATTAATCAAAGAAATTAGGAAGCTAATTTTTACTAATCTAAAGAGATAAAAATATTAAAAATACAAATTTTGATACTAATTTTAAAGGTTTTGGTCCAAAATCGGGCCAACAGGACAAACCGATTGGACCAGATCCAAACCGAGTCCAAGGCCCAACATATAGAACACCAAACTTAGTCATCTTCCTTCCTCATTTCCATGGAAGCACGCTGAAAGGGAAGAGAAGAAACCTCAAACCTTAGCTCCAAATTCAAATCCACTTATCTTTCAATTTCGAGCTTCAATCGCCGCACCGTTTACGGCCATGCGACCACCGTGTCGAGCTCTACAAAACCCACCAAAAAAAGTGGTAAGTACCTTGCTATTTTTTCTCATCCTTCTTCCTTGTAATTTCGAAAATTTAGATTTTAATTTTGGTGTTATAGGATTGAATTAGTTTTGGGAACTTGTTGGGACTTATCCCAAACGAATGTGGGTAAGGTAAGAAACCACTAACTCTTGTGAATCATTCATAATTATGAATCCTATATTGTTTTTTAGTGATATTGTTTGGTATTAGACTAAATTGTATGTGTTAGGATCAAATTGGTGGCATTGGAAGCTTGAATTTGAATCTTGGTGGCTGGGAGTTCGCGTTTGGTGAGGAGTTGGAGCTTTGGAGCTTAAGAAACGGTTAAATTTGAGGTGTCTTTAGATTAGGGAGGAATAGACCAAAGTATGGTTTTGGTTTCTCATAGATAATATATAATGTCATGTGAAAACACAGGATAGATGATGATACGATAGGTTGAATTATGTGAGTATGTAGGGTTAGTAACCTAAATCATAATCATATTCAACATTAATTCCATCATCAATCTCATCTCAATTCATATTCAATCTTAATTAAACTCATTCATCATCATAACCAATCATTATTAATCATCACATTCATCCTTATCTTGCATCACTCCACGTCTTATTCAATTTTCTCAATTTCACTAACTCAACTCTTTAGATTTGGTCTTTAACTCTTCCATCCTTAATTACACCGGCTCTATACTCTTATCGGGATTTATAAAGGTTTAAAAAGCTAAAAGAATGGTTGAGAACATTAAAATTCAAGTTTTGAAAATCTGGTTGGCCATGTGTATGCATGCCTCATGCATGCCTCATGCATACGCATGAGTGCAAAATTAGGCAAACTCGCGTACACAGACCACCCTCGCGTACACAAAAAAATTGGAGAGTAGAGGACGCTCACATCACCATGTCTGCGTACGCATGAGCATTTTTATACCAAAGTCACGTACGCAGATGCATGGGTATTGGACAAAGGCCAACTCCCGCATACTCACGACAATGCTCGCGTACGCATGCATATCAGAATGGCAAAAAGCTAATATGTTGTAAAAACTAAATTTTCAGCCCAAATTTCAAACCTTCATGTCTTTTTTCACAAAATTTCTTTTTCAGCCATTATTGAACCGTTGGAAAGATCAATAAATGAGTTTTAATAAAAATCTAGTTTTGTAAAATTTTCAACTCCGAGGACCGAGATACAGCCCGCCAAAGTTGGCCGAAAATCAATTTTTACCAAAAGCAGAATCTACCAATTTTTTCAATGTTCACAAGGCAAAACAATTTTTCACTCAACAAATTGATCTCGAACTAACTCAATCCACATATCCACATTCAACCAAAATTTAAACCTACTTCATTTATACATTCCAAATTAAATTCATCAATCCAATACCTCAAAATCTCATTTTCCACTATTTCATCAATCATTCCAATTTCCACACATTCTATACCAATTCTCATTCAAACTCATATATCATCACAAAATTCAATCATTACTTACCGTTCATACTTTTTTCTGGCCACTGGACCAATTCTACGGTCTTCGACTCAATATTTATCAATTCAATACAAATTCATATATGCATAATCATTAACCAATATCAATTCCATTTATACATTCACTATACATACTAATACATTCAATCAAACCATTCAAGCTTAATCCTAGGGACGTCTAACATAGGAATTCTCATCACACCATACGGACATACGGTACTTAAATGAAATGACGACGGTTCACATCCAAAACTTGAATTCTCCACTCCAAGGCTCACCCCAAAAGTTTCACAAGCAAATTTGAGTCCTCAAAGTGTGCCAAATTCACCTAACAATACTAACATAACCAATTTTACATATAAATTAATCTAGGGTTCATGAGATTTGATAAATCACAAGAGTTTGGAGATTTCTTACCTTAATCCATGGAAATGGTTGATGAAACTCACCAATAGCTCATACTAGAGCACCCTAAACAACCAAAATCATAAGATTTCTTCAAAATTCAAACCAAAAAATAAATTCAGAGAGAAACCATACTGAACAGAGGACAACGAGATACTCGCTATAATATCTAAATAGAATCGAAGACGATGAGAGCGACGCGTGACAGCAAACGACTCATCAATCGGAGCACCAAAGAGGAAGTTATAGTGGAAGGAAGAAGAAGGTGAATAATGCTCCTTCTCCTTTTCTCTCCAAGGGGACAAAGTTTGTTTTTGATGATAATGAGGAGGTGTCTGTTGAATGGGGTGGAGTATGGGTATAAGCTAATGGGCCTTGGGCATAATTGCAGCCCAAGTTCGTTTGCTTAGTCCGTTGGTCCAATTTTTGACCAAAACCTTTAAAATTATCATTTTAATGTGCGTTTTAATTATTTTTACCATCTCAATTACAAATTTTAACTTTTTTAATATTTCTCACTCATAGTTAATTTTCTCAACTACAGTATCAGACAAGTCTCAGCCGGTATTATCGGTCAAATTTTTAATGCGCGATTTTATGTAGAACACTATATTTTTCGACTCAGAAAAATTCACTGAGTCTAAATATCATATTTAAATTGTCAAATTTTGACTGCTAAATTTTCTAACCATTTTTGCCCATATTTAATTAATTACTTATTTAATACAGTTTGACTGGGTTTTACATCCTACCCACCTTATTTAAAATTTTGTCCTCAAAATTTGGTCCACAAAAAGAAAACTAAACTTAGGCTAAATCACCATTGAAAGTTTCCTCAAATTCAAACAAACTCACACTATTCATCCTACCATTTAACGTCAATTTAAATGCTTAATCACCTCTGTCATTGTCTTGCATAACTCATAAACTCAACCGACTTTCAAGTCTACGCTGTTCTCCCTTGTGTTACTCTTAACTTCCTCTAGATATTTCTTAATAGCTATTCAAACATCACATTCATCTTTCTATTTATAAAACCTTTCACAACTCTCAATTAAAATTATAACTCAAAATCTCCAAAACTCTTCAAATCCTTACCAAAGTTGGCAGAACCTCTCCTAAGTTGAAATTCACCACCCTTCGTGGGTTCCCTCAATGTAATCGCAACACAAACCTAGCATTCCAACTTCAACACAACTCAGCATTTCAATTCAACATCTTAGATTCATCATTTAAAACTAAGTATTTTTAATCTTCACTCTAAAACCAAAATCAACATGATCTAATATCGAAATAATTGTCTTTCAAACACAACATCTTGCACTCACTTATCACCCAAAACCAATTACACACTGACACTCATTTCGATAACCATTTCGAAATTAATCTAATCTCGCAGCCACAATCGAATTTAATTTCCTGGAAATCGTTATTTACGTTAACCCACTAAACTCTTTGAGTATTCAAGACTAAGATATTTCTAGTCACTTTCTACAGCTCCTATTCACAACTATCCTGTGTTAATGCTTTCGCTGCGTCACTCTGATCGTTAGCCACGAAGAATCCAATCATGTATTCACATCATATTCCCTTATCGGATCACAAAACCTAGGCTCACTTCTAAACTTTCTCAACCTAACCTAAATAATGCTTACGCTCATCCTAAGACTCAACTGCGATCTCTTAAAAATTCTTGATCTCCATACTCACATTAACTAATCATTCAAAGCTTATAACATCCGTTTTCTAATAACAGTCGTTATCCCATTTCTACACAATTATACAAATTCACAAACTTTCCTTTCAAGTTCAAATCCAAGGTATACCATTGCCATCTACAAGTCTTCTATCTTCTCAATCATTAATTTTCAATCAATTCAAACCTAAAAATCATACTTTCTACTTTTTTTCCATTTCTACCTGCCTCAGCACCTAACAATTTACCAAATACCCAATGTTATCCTAAGTCACCATATAATCTGCCACTAAATCTGAATTTAAATGCAAATTTTGACGTCTACAATTGTAAATTAGCAACTTATCAGTCGTACAATGCAGTTAACACATTATCCCCAATCTCTTATTTACCTTTAACCAAAGTGTCGGACTGAACGGCATCCTCCGCCATTATAGCGTACACACGTAAATTATGTATAGTTACTTTCTGAAATGAACCACCAATGATAAATATTAGTCTTGTATAAAATATTTATTTTTTTAAATCTAATTTTTTTATTCTAAAAATATTGGTCATTTTTAATTTAATTTATATTACAAATAATAATATTTTATTTTATTTTGTTTTATTTAATACCTAATAAATTTAGATTCGAATTTTATTTTATTCTTTTCAACAACGTTAAATTGAAATAGTCCCATGTATAATTGACAACTTTAATTTCTATCATAATAACTATTTATTTCTACTATAATGCTAAAGGTTAAATATTTGTTATTTAATTTAGACTATAAATAATAATATTTTATTTCATTTAATATACCTATACCTAATAAATTAAAGAGACTATAGGAGTTTAGTATCCAATTCTTTCTTTTAATTTTATCCCTATCACTATAATTCAAAATTATGTATAGTTACTCCTTAAAGAGAGTAAAAATATATAAACTATATGTAGTTATTCTCTGAAATGAGTCTACGGATATCAGTTATTGTATAAAATATTTATTTTATTTATTTTTAAGAATCTGTTTTCTTT
>NC_029787.2:80327941-80337048 GCF_000816755.2 Arachis ipaensis
CTATAATGCTTTGTTTTAAATATTTTTTTATTTAATTTATACTACAAAAGTAATATTTTATTTCACTTAACATACCAGATTAATAATTATGGAAATAGAAATTTGGTGTCCAATTTTTTTTTCATTTTATCCCATCACTATAATCTAAAACAATCTGTACCATTATCATTATTTTTACTATCAAAATACAGCTTTTATGTGGAGTTATTGTTATTTTTAGGGTTAAGTACGATTTTGGTCCCTAAGGTAGAAGCTGAAAATTTTTTTGTCCTCAACCTTTTTTTGCTTACAAAATCGTCCCTAAAATTTAACTTAGTTTTAAAATCGTCCTTCGGACCAAACTACCCTTCCCCTTCTTTCCCAAAATCCTCATTTTTTATTCTTCTTTTTCTTCTTTTCCGTCCCAACATCATTTCTTCTTCTTCGTCGAAGCATCAGCAACAACAACAATGAAACAATGCAATAAACATTAAAAAAAAAAGCAATCAGAAGCAAAAGCAAAAACAACAGAATTAGAAATAAAACCAGAACTAGAAGCACAAACAACCCGAAGCAGAAGCAGAAATAATGGAATTAGAAGTAAAATCAGAATCAGAAGTACAAGTAACCAGAAGCAGAAGCAGAGTAAAATTGAATTAGAAGCAAAATCAGAACCAAAAGTACAAGCAACCAAAAATAGAAGCAGAAACAATGGAATTAGAAGCAAAACCAGAAGCAGAAGCACAAAAAACCAGAAGCAGAAGCAAAGCAACCAGAAGCAGAATGAAATTAGAATAAAAAATAATAATAGACTCATAATCAGAAACAATGAAATTAACAAAATCAATAAATCCACAAATCAAACAAATTCAATAATATAATTAACAGAAACGGAGAGGAGCAGAAACGGCCGAGGAGAAGAAATGGCCGACGAGGAGCAGCGACGACCGGCGACTGAGCGAGGAGGAGGAGTAGAAACGGCGAGCAACGTGCGATGTTCGCCCTCACGGATCTGCTAGCGTCAACGTCAAGCGAGGAAAAGGAGCAGCGGCAAGATCTGGCGACGAGATCCAGCGGCAAAGACCGAACGACAAGGAGCAGCGGCAGCAGCGAAGAGCAACGACAGCGAATTCTCTTCCCCTTTCCTTCCCCATCTTTCCTTCTCCTTCTTCTTCCTTGAACCCCAGCGTGATTCCCTTCAATTTTTTTTTGTTTTATTTATTTTATATATTTTTTAATTAGGGGTAGTTTGGTAATAAAAATTAAATTTTGAGAAAAAAAACTATTTTAAAACTAAGTTAAATCTTAGGGATGATTTTATAAAGAAAAAAAAATTAGAAACCAAAAGAATTTTCAACCCCTACCTTAAGGATCAAAATCGTACTTAACCCTTATTTTTACTATCTCATATATCATATTAGTACTCTCTTATCATATTATTATCATTATTTTTCTTTGTATTTTTGTTCTCACTCTTTTTTTATTATATTGACAGGATGTTTGCTACAAAATTCTATACGTGCTACAACAAACAAAAAACATGCCTACAAATTTTCTTCTTTCAATTATTTACCATTATTTTACTATTATATATTGCATTCTCTTTTCTAGGATTAAATATTTTTTTTTATATAATTTATACCGTAAAAGTAATATTTTATTTTATTTAATATACTTGATAAATTAAGAGAGATATAGAAATTTGGTGTCCAATTTTTTTTTTTATTTATCCCATCACTATAATCTAGAATAATTTGTCCAGTTGTAATTATTTTTACTATCATAAAACAATCTGTATGTAAAATTATTGTTATTTTTACTATCTCATATATTATGTTCGTACTCTTTTATTATATTATTATTATTATTATCTTTTATTTTATTCTCACTCTTTTCTTATTTTTTTTATTTATATTGACATAGATGTTTACTACAAAATTCTATACATACTACAACAAACAAAAAAATGCTTACCGAACTTTCTTCTTTTTATTATTTACCTTTATTTCACTATTATGTGTTGCGTTCTCCTTTTCATTTCGAAATTTCATCTACAAAGTATTGTCGGTTATTTTTTGTTTCTTCTTTTTCAATCTTAACGCACAATGTTACACAATATAAAAGTAAGCAAAATATGATAAATACATTGTCTTCTAATTTTATGTTAATTTTATCTTGTATAATTTTATTTTGAGTACGTATCATCTACTAATATTATTTACAATTACACTTATTCTAATTATTCTATTAGAATTTTTGTGTAACAGTAAAAATAAATACTATATATAAAGATAGTATTTTTTCTCCTCCTCTCTTCCACTCTCTTATAATTTAATTATTATTTTTTAGTTGAATATTAATTTTATAATTTTATTATGAAAAGTTTTTAATTTATTTTGTTTAAATGTATTTTTATTTGTTTATTCTTTAATTAAATTTGTATTTTGTAATATTATTTTTTTTCTTGCACTTAAGATTGATGAAGATATAGGCAACATAAGAGGATTTAATAATTTTATTTTTAAATATTCTCACATGATGGTTTTTCAGTGGCTAAGAGAAGGGGTTGAATCTTAACCCCTTTTTTTGCTTATTAAAACTTGCTGGTCTTTGAAACAACTTTTGGAGACTTTTTTATTTTTGTCTCGTACCCAGTCACGAGACTTTTTCTTTTTATCTTGTAACCCGGCACGAGATATTTTTCATTTTTATCTCCTGTGCAACAGAAACAGAAATGGAGTAGAAGGAAGAGAGAGAATCACACCACGAAATATCCTGGTTCAGCTGCCAAGTGCAATGCAACCTACATCCAGTCTTCATCACAATAATGATGGAATTTCACTATAATCTTCATGATTACATACACCAATTCTCCCTAGGAACTACCCTTCCTATCCGGGACAAGTCCAGAATCTAATCCCCAATCCTGAACTTGACTTGGTCACTGCCGAGCTTTCAACCGCTAAGTGCTAACTCAACTTGCAAGGGGATTTCCACAGAATCATGATACACAACACAGATGTACAAAGGACCTCTAAGGACATCTATGGCTTTTTCTTTTAATTTTTTGCACTTTGCCTTTTCCGCTCTATGACTTTTTCTTACAAATCTCACTGTTTGCCTTTTTCTATGAGACTTAAGACAGACAAAATTAAACAGAAAAATACAAAATAAAGAACATTAAAGGAGAAGAACTTCTGTTAGCTTAGGTAGCTATGAGAACTCTGTGCTCACTCTTTTTCCTTGCTTCAAACCCTGGCTGTTCTCCGTTATTTATAGAAGGAGAAGCCTACGGTTGAAACTGTTGAACCAAGCTAAACTTCTTCTTCTTCAAACCAAAACCGGTTCGGCCAGAGAGAGAGGAGAGGAAACCGAATGTAAAACTCAACATGCAATTATCTCTGTGTCTTCTCTTTACACCAAGCTTCATCAATCCGGGCCTTCCATCTTGACTTGCACTCCAAGAAGGATTTCTAGCCCTTGATGAGTTCTTGATGATGACAGCTTCTTCTGCTCAAACTTCTACATCCTCCATCACGTAGCTAATGTAGTTACCTCCTGTGGTGGTTGATCAAAAGCTGAGACAAGCCATCCCTTAAGGATCTTCTTCCTCTGACTGAGATCATCTTCTTTCATTTTTGGTATGGAGAGCATGAGATTACTTCACCAAATCTTACCTCTTTTTAGTGAAGATCTCAACCACAACATACTTTTTGTTTTCTTTTTCTTTTTCTTGCCATCATTACAATGGTCTTTAGCTTACTTCTAGCTTTTTCTTCATTACTCTGATAGCTTGCAAAATCTTCCATGCTTTCTCTGTGAAGTGACTGAATGAAGAAGAGAGATGAGAGAGAAGAGAGAGAACTTTTAATGGATTTGAATTAAAATGAATTAAATGACTTCCCTTTTTCTGCTTTAGGTGGCGTGTAGCATTGATGATGACAATCAAATCAATTGCTAATTTCTCTCTCATTGTTCCCATGTGATTAATGATAATTGAATTAAATTTGGAATCCATCACATGAGAGAGAGATCCGTTGGAAGCAAGAAGTATTTGCTTTCTCTCTTTTCTTCATTTCGGACCAAGCAAGCCAACAAAAATTAATTTGGGTTAATAGTCATAATGATTGAATTCTGTTTCAACTAATCATAGAAATAATTCAGCTAATTAATATAACTATTTTTGCTCAAGGCTGAATGTGTTTTTCTTTAACATAATTGGGCTTGTTTAAATTAATTTGACCCAATAATCAAAATATTGCTTCAGCCACAATATTTAACAATTTTTAACCAAGGCTGATTCACTTCCAACATCTTGGGCTTGCTATTTTTTCGGCCCAATAACAAAATTTGCACAGCAAAATTATACAATTAATACATATGAATTAAATTAATAATTTGACAATTAATCATATTAATAATATTTAGTCATCACTAATTTAATTTAGAATTTTTCAAACTCATCATCACATTTATTTAATAATTTGTTCTTAATTTATTCTTAATATTTATCGCAATTAAAATACTTGATGTTGATACTTTTTAAGTTGTCTGATTCGTCGATTGAGTCACACATCCTTCACAAATTCATTCTAAATTAAATATTTTAATTTGTAATTGCATACATGAGACCATTTTAAAGGATTTTTATTTTAATAAATAAATTAATTATAATAATTACTGAAATAAATAATTTAAAAATAAATATTTCTTTCATATTGTGTAAATGAGATATATGTATTTTTTTAAAAAAATAAATTTAAAAATAATAAAAAATATTAATATTATCAATAATCCAAACTTTTAGTATGCAATTAGTACATAAAAAGTTGGTAGAAGAGATTAAGATAAATATGTTTGATCAATTAGTATTCAAAACAAGTTGATGGAATAGTGGAAGAGAATTGAAACGGTTATCTCTCACGTTATCTCCCACTGTCCACTAACGTGAGAGATAACTATTTTAATTCTCTTTCCACTCCCATTAATCTTTCCTAACAATTGGCAAACGGTTGTTATTAGTTTTCAAATTTAAATAAATTCAATTGGATCATAATTTAAACAAAAATGTTTTATGTACTCTTTTTGAGTACTAATTGATCAAACATATCTATTTTAAAAAATTTTAAATTAAATTATAATCCAATTGGATTGCTTTAAATTTGAAAAATAAAAATAACTGTTTGCCTACTGTTAACCGAGATTAATGAGAATAGTGGGAAAAAAATTGAAATTGTTATTTCTCCCGTTATCTCCCACTATTCACACGAGAGATAATCGTTTCAATCTCTTTCTATTATCCCCATCGATTTCTCGTACCCATTGGCAAATGATTATTTTTATTTTTCAAATTTAAATCAATTCAATTGGATCATAATTTAAACTAAAATTTTTTATGTACTCTTTTTGAGTACTAATTGATCAAACATTTCTATTTTAAAAAAATTTAAATTAAATTATGATCCAATTGGATTGATTTTGTTACGGCCTGGCCCAAATTCACGCGGGTCAACCCGACCCGAGTTCCCGCCGGCCCAGCAACGCGCCCTCCACCCGACCCGGACGCGCGTCCCGTACGGCTTGCACACAGCCGTGGGACAGCGTCCTTGAGGGTATGGGCCTGTCCACTTGAGGGGTCCACTACTGACATGTATATAAGGGGGGGACTGGCTCTCCCCCCGTGGTACGTGACATTCTTACACCACCTCCTTTCCGCCTGCACATATTCTGACAAGAGCATCGGAGTGTCTTTGCAGGTGGCACCCCCCCTCTCCATACGAAGTGCTCGGGACCTCGCACACCCGGGACCAGGAGATCACGACCAGACGAGCCTCTCCACCATCCCAAGCGTTGACCTCAGGGTCCTAACCCGAACCGTCCGGTATCCGACCTGCCGAACATTGGCGCCATCTGTGGGGAAGAGCTTCGTCCATGGATTTCGTGCTGGTCCAAACTGGGACAGGCTCCGAGGTAGCGCCTCCTGTGCTCGCAGGAGGCGCCGTTGCGACGGAAACCCGGCAACAACAGAGGTCACCCCCAAGGGATGCGACGCAAACTCACGAGAGACGCCCCTTTGGGGGGACAGGTGACAACCACGCCAGGATAATGCAAGAACTACGCCACAGAATGCAGGACTTAGAGCGCAGGCTAGCAGAGAGAGAGCGCGACCAACGCTCCCCAGAGCGGAGCCCCACCCGTTCCCGTTCAAGGAGCCGCTCAAGGCGCACGCCCAGCCCCCAATACGAGTCGGAGAGCACTGGGGGGCGGGTACGCCCCAGAAGAAGAAGTCGGGACCCCATCATCTACGCCCGACACGAAAGGCGGCGTGCGTCGAACAGGGGCGACGAGGAGGCGCGCCGCGAGAACGACGAGTCGAGAAAAACTGCCCGAGGACCCGTCATAATAGGAGCGACTCCTTTCCACCGTTCCGTACTCGAGGTCCGACTACCGAAGCACTTCGACAAGCCGACAGACATGAAGTATGACGGAACGCAAGACCCCCTGGAACACTTGACGGCCTTTGAGGCCAGGATGAACCTGGAAGGAGTGGGAGACGAGGTCAGATGTCGCGCTTTCCCGGTCACCTTAGCGGGCCCGGCAATACGGTGGTTCAACAACCTCCCGCAAGGCTCGGTGACCCAATTCTCCGACATTAGCCACGCCTTCTTGGCTCAGTTCACGACTAGGATTGTCAAAGCCAAACACCCAATCAATTTGCTAGGGGTGACACAGAGACCCGGAGAGCCGACCAGGAAGTACCTGGACTGTTTTAATGACGAGTGCTTGGAAATTGACGGTTTGACGGACTCGGTGGCAAGTTTGTGCTTAACGAACGGGCTCTCGAATGAGGACTTCAGGAAACACCTCACCACAAAGCCCGTCTGGATGATGCAAGAAATCCAGTGCGTGGCCAAAGAATATATCAATGACGAGGAAGTCAGCCGGGTTGTGGCTGCCAATAAACGGCAACCCGCCTACAACCAAGCCCGGCACTTTGAAGCCAGAGAAAGACCAAAGGAACACGCCAAGGACGGCGGTCCGAGTAAACCACCCAAACCGTTCCCCCGAGTTGGGAAGTTCACCAACTACACCCCCCTCACGGCATCGATCACTGAAGTTTACCAACAGATAGCAGAAAAGGGGATACTATCGAAGCCCCGACCACTGAAGGACAGGACGGGAGGAAACAAGAACCTCTACTGCGAGTATCACAAGGGTTACGGGCACAAGACCCAAGACTGTTTTGACCTAAAGGACGCCCTCGAGCAAGCTATCAGGGACGGCAAACTCGCCGACTTCTCCCACCTTATAAGGGAACCAAGGAGACGCAACTGGGACCACGACAGCGAAGATAGATCCCGACCAACGAGGCGACGACAAGAACCAGAGGCTGACGACCACGGTCTCACGGTGGTAAACGTGGTGACGGCCAGGAATACCGCCCCGAGGTCAAAATCGGCGCAGAAGAAAGATGCCAAGGTCCTAGCGGTCTCCACCTCACCCGTTAGAAGTCTTAAGGGTCTCCCACCTATCTCTTTCGGCCCGGAGGACCAATGGTTCAACGAGGTGCCGGAAAGTCCACCCATGGTCATCACGGCTAGGGTTGGAACTGGCCTCGTCAAACGAATCCTGGTAGACACGGGGGCAGACTCAAATATCATGTTTCGAAACGTTATCGATGCCCTGGGATTGAAAGACTCCGACCTGACGACCCACCAGCACGGTGTAGTGGGGTTAGGAGACCACTTCATCAAGCCGGACGGAATCATCACACTCCCGACCTCTGTGGGACAAGGGCAAAGACGGAGAACAGTCATGGCAGACTTTGTAATATTAAGAGATTTGATGGCTTATAATATCATCCTGGGGAGAAAGACCATTAACGACCTGGGGGCAGCTATCAGTACGAAACTACTGGTGATGAAGTTCATCACCGATGACGGATCCGTGGGATCCCTCAGGGATGACTTGAAAACGGCGGTCGCTTGCGACCACGCCAGCCTTTCTCTCAGGAAAAAATCCAAAGAAGCGTCAGGGGTCTTCCTGGCCGACCTGGATGCCAGAGTAGACGACAAACCCAGACCGGAGCCAGAAGGAGACTTGGAAAAGTTCAGAGTCGGCGAGGAGGACGATAAATTCACATTCATAAAAAGAAACCTCCCCCACGAGATAAAGGAGCCCTTGATGGAAATGATCAGGGCCAATGCCGACCTGTTTTCCTGGACACCTGCTGACATGCCCGGGATAGATCCCCAGCTCATGTCGCATCACCTGGCCGTAAAGGCAGGAGCCAAACCAGTGGCCCAGAGAAGGAGAAAGATGTCGCAGGAAAGGGCGGAAGAGGTGGCCAAGCAAACGGCCAGCCTCCTAGAAGCGGGGTTCATCCGAGAACTGGACTACTCGACTTGGTTGTCGAATGTAGTTCTGGTTAAAAAACACAATGGAAGATGGAGAATGTGTGTGGACTACTCTGACCTCAACAAGGCTTGTCCCAAGGACTGCTACCCCCTCTTCAAGGAGATCTTGGCAGCACCACCAGTTCTCGGGAAACCCAGGGCCGGAGAACCGCTCTATCTCTACCTGTCAGTAACCGAGGAAGCGCTTGCCGCAGTCCTCGTTACAGAAGATGCGAAGACCCAATGGCCCATTTACTTTGTGAGCAGAGCACTCCAGGGATCAGAGCTGAGGTACAGCAAGCTGGAAAGACTGGCGCTAGCGCTCCTAGTGTCCTCCCGAAGGTTAAGACAATACTTCCAGAGCCATCGTATAGTCGTGAGGACGGATCAGGTGATTCGACAAGTGATGACAAGTCATCCTAGCCTATTTTAGCTAGTCTTTTTCTTTTGTTTTCATTAGAATTATGCACTTTCTTGAGCTACAAGCAAGCTAATTGAGTAGATTTTCATGTTTCCCTTGATTGAACCAACCATATATGAATTCATGCCATTTCATGAGGTTTTGTGCTATATTTGTTGCATATTATGAAAGAATGAATATCTCATGATTTTGAGCATAGCTTTGATAAGTTTGGTTGATTAATGATAGGTGAAGAAAGCTTGGAGAAAGGTTGAAGCAAAGAGAAATGGATAGGAGTGAAGAGAGGACAATGGAATAAGTGAAATTGAACC
>NC_029787.2:80337091-80338581 GCF_000816755.2 Arachis ipaensis
TCACAAAACCATCAACCAAATCTTGATTCGCTTGACTAAATCAACCACTAAACTAAAATTGCTCAATCCTTCAATCCCTGTGGGATCGACCTCACTCCCGTGAGTTTTTATTACTTGATACGACCCGGTACACTTGCCGGTTAGTTTTGTGATGTTTTGTGAGAGATTCGTTTCTCACCAAAATATCTCATCAAGTTTTTGGCGCCGTTGCCGGGGATTGATTAGATTGACAATGATTAAGCGAGGTGGTGATCTAGATCAAGCACTTTTTCTTTATTTTTCTTTAATTTTTGATTAACCCACTAACTGTTTGAATTTTTGCTTGAACTAAACTTCATTCTAGCAATAGATTGAAGTGATCTGGCTGGTGTTTCTTTTGTCTTGTTTGTATGTCAGGTACAGGGAGATCCGTTCCTGTTTTATCTGAAGCTGATCAGAGAACTCTTAGAAGGATTAGAAGAGCCGAAAGAGAAAAAAATATTGTTGGAGAAGACGAATTTGAGGAAGAATACCACGAGATGGAAGGAGATACATCTAATCCAGGAGGAGGAGTTAATAATCAACCACAACAAAGGAGAGTATTGGCTTCCTATGCCTTTGCAAATGCTAGACATTGTGGAAGCAACATTCTCACCCCTAATGTCAATGCAAATAACTTTGAACTGAAGCCACAACTCATCACATTGGTCCAGAACAATTGCTCATTTGGGGGAGGACCGTTGGAGGATCCAAATCAACATCTATCTACCTTCTTTAGGATCTGTGACACTGTCAAATCCAATGGCGTGAATCCTGAAACCTACAAGCTTCTGCTGTTCCCGTTCTCATTAAGGGATAAGGCTGCACAATGGCTTGAAACTTTTCCCCAAGGAAGTATCACTAGTTGGGATGACTTGGTGACTAAATTTCTAGCCAAATTCTATCCACCCCAAAGAGTCATCAGGCTGAAAACCGAGGTGCAGACATTCACACAATTAGATGCCGAATCCTTGTATGAAGCATGGGAGAGGTACAAAGCCTTAATCAGAAAGTGTCCCCCAGAGATGTTCAATGAATGGGACGTGCTGCAAAATTTCTATGAAGGCCTGACATTGAAATCTCAGGAGGCATTAGATCATTCTGCTGGAGGTTCACTACAACTCATAGATGTAGAGGAAGGAGAATTAACTCTCAGGATGCATGACCAAAGCATCACTCTGAAGGTATTACCAGAGGCACAATTTAGCAAGGAGAAGAAAGACTATATAAAAAGTGACCAGGAAAGTCACAGCAACATCCCAATGCTAAAGATTGTGCAGACTGATGAAAAAGTCCAAGAGGATATTAGAGTACTGGCCACTGAGAAGAGAGGTCCCCAAGGAAAGCCTACAGCCAGAAAAGAAAGATCAACAAAAGGAAAGATGAAGCGTAGAAACAAAGCAAAAAGGGGATGGAAGAATAGAAAGATTCCAACAGAGGGGCTTTCCAAAGGTGACAAAGTGCAACTGATA
>NC_029787.2:80338630-80344520 GCF_000816755.2 Arachis ipaensis
TTTCCTCCCTGGCCATCCCACGTTTGCGCCAACGTTAGCCCCCTAACTTGGAGGCTAACGTTGGAACTTGAAATTTCCTCCCTGGCCATCCCATGTTTGCGCCAACGTTAGCCCCCTAACTTGGAGGCTAACGTTGGCGCCACTAGCACAAAGCATTGCCAACGTTAGGGTCAAAGTTAGACCCCTAACGTTGGCACCAACGTCTAAACCAGAGAAATATGCTTGCTGCTATGAAAAGTTAGGGCCAAAGTTAGACCCCTAACTTTGGCTCAAACGTTGGGTCCAACTATGGCTAACTTAAAAACCGGTTCAATTGGTTCACTTTGGTTCTTCTTCAAACTTCAAGAGCAATCAACCAAGGCCTCTTTCAACCCAATTCCACCAAGAACAAAGGCCCAACTCAAGGCTTGAAGATCATTGGNCCAGTGTCGAACAACCAAGCAGAATATGAGGCTCTCTTGGGTGGACTAATGCTAGCTCGGGAAGTCGGGGCGACGAAGGTCGAAGTATGCAGCGACTCCCAAGTCGTCACCTCGCAGGTAAATGGAAGCTACCAAGCCCGGGATCCCCTCCTCCAAAAATACTTGGAAAAGGTTAAGGAAATGACAAGCCAGTTCCAGAAGGTCATCGTCCAGCACGTTCCAAGAGAAAGGAACACACGGGCAGACCTCCTTTCGAAGCTAGCGAGCACAAAGCCAGGATCGGGTAACCGGTCACTCATCCAAAGCATGGTGAAAGAACCAACGGTCGCCCTCCACTTGACGAAGTCGAGCCCCTCATGGCTGGACCCCATCACCAACTTCCTGGAACTCGGCAAGTTGCCCGAAGATGAGAAAGCAGCCAAAGCTTTAAGAAGGGAGGCGGCCAGATATGCAATCATACAGGGACAACTATTCAAAAAGGGACTCAGCCAGCCCCTATTGAAGTGTTTGCACCCCGACCAAATGGACTACGTGCTTAGAGAAGTCCATGAGGGGTGTTGCGGACACCACATCGGGGGCAAAGCCCTAGCAAGGAAGCTTATCCGAGCAGGATATTACTGGCCGACAATGATGAAGGCCTCAAAGGAATTTGTCAGAAAATGCACAAAGTGTCAACAAAACGCCAACTTCCACAGGGCGCCAGCCTCCGAACTAAATTCTCTGACGACTACTCAACCTTTCGCACAATGGGGAGTCGACCTCCTGGGGCCTTTCCCGGTCGGCCCAGGACAAGTCAAATACCTCATTGTCGCCATCGACTACTACAACAAATGGGTGGAGGCCGAACCGCTGGCTACGATATCGTCCTCCAACTGTCAGAAGTTCATGTAGAAGCAAGTGATAACCCGCTTCGGTATCCCGGAAGTCGTTATCTCAGACAACGGGACCCAGTTCACAGACAAGAAGTTCATGGAGTTCCTCTCTGGCTTAGGAATAAAGCAAAAGTTCTCCTCGGTAGAACACCCCCAAACAAATGGGCAGGTAGAGGCCACAAACAAAGTCGTCCTCCTTGGCCTAAAGAAGCGCCTAGACAATAAGAAAGGAAGCTGGGCTGACGAACTCTCCTCCGTCTTATGGTCTTACCGGACAACCGAGCAAAGCGCTACGGGGGAAACTCCCTTTCGCCTAACATACGGGGTCGATGCGGTAATACCAGTCGAAATCGGCGAACCGAGCCCCCGACTACTGCTCGCGGGCATGAGCGAAGCGGTCGAGAAAGACCTGGTTGAGGAAACGAGGGAGATAGCTCACCTAACAGAAACGGCGCTGAAACAAAGAATAGCCCTGCGTTACAACGCAAAAGTCCTCAAACGAGATTTCGAGGAAAGGGACCTCGTCCTGCGACGCAACGACATTGGCGTCCCGACCCCAGGGGAAGGCAAGCTGGCCGTAAACTGGGAAGGACCCTACAGGGTAAGGGAGGTACTCGGCAAAGGTGCTTACAAGCTCGAAAGACTCGACGGCAAGGAAGTACCCAGGATATGGAATGCGGGTAGCCTAAGAAGGTTCTACCCATGACCAGACGATTCGCCGAGCTGAGAACTTAAAGAAATAAGTAAATACCCGGATTGTTCACATGACAATCTACCCTTTTATCTTGTCAAATATTCACCATATTGGTTAAATTGCTTGGCTAATGATTAACTCGTACTTGGTTAATTTGCTTTTTACTCATGCTTGTCTACTTGTCTACTTTTTTACTTCTTCCCTACGTGCGACGCACACGAGCGCGTCTTAAAACGGCAGACCGGGACTGATCACCCCGGGGGCCATCTTAGTTACGGCCAAAGCCAACTGCGACGACAACACGACCACGGCAATCCAAGCCATAACTATCACAAAACGGGAAAACGGGCGCGAGCCCCCCAAGAGAAATAACAACAAATACAATAAACGACAACCCGACCAAACGACCAAATAAGTATAACTTATAAAGAGTCAAAACAAAGAACGAATAATAAGTTGTTCAGCAAATGCATTACAAAATATCCTAAGTTACAAGACTTCACTTCCTCGGCATGTCAACAATCTTTCCGTCCTGGATAGTCTTGAAAACGCCAATTGACGACGTGTCAAAATCAGGAGCTGCGATCCTCAGCTGAGCCTTCAGGGCATCTTCGGTCATCGAGATAGCATTCTTCCCTTGCTCCTTGGTCACCTTAAGCTTCTTATTAAGCTCAGCGGCCTCAGCTTTAGCGGCCTTCGCCTCCGAGACGGCCTGCTCCCGCTCTTTTTCCAAGGCGACAACCCGACCCTGAGCGGCGTTCAGCTGACCCTCCAATGTCATCTCGCGCTCAAGAAGCCGGGCCACGGTCTCATCGGACGCCTTCAACCTCTCCGCAACAAACGACGACTTCTCCTCAGCAGCGCTAAGCTTTCCCCCCATCTCGGACAGCTGACCCTGGAGGAGTTCAACTTGAGCCTTAAAGTCATTGTTCGCCTTAACAGAGGACTCAAGCTTCCTCCAAAGCGCCTCCATACCGGATAACTCGAATTCGGCCTTCCGAGCTATCACGGCCCCACGAAGCAAGGTGCGATACATCCACCTCGCCTGCCTGGACAATTCGGTCTCGTGAAAATGCTCCTCTGTCCCGGGTATCAGTTGGGAGTCAATGAATTTGGTAGCATCAAAGTTCCTCTCCATTATGGTAAGGGCCCCTTCCGGGCTGGAAGACATCTTTCGCTTCTTGGGAGTATGGATAAGCTCCACGTCACTATCCGGATGAGGGGTGAGAGTCGCGTGCCCATCAGCGGACCCTTCCTCGCGGGTAGGGGAAGCCTGACCCCCTACGGCCTGTTTTCCCGACGTTTCGGTATCCCGGGAAGAAGGCGCAACTCCTTCTCCCTTGAAGGACCCCCCGACTTACCGACGTCCTTCTCTTCGGCATTCTCGTCGTCACTTGCCTCAAAAAAGGTCTTCATCAGATTCTCAAGACCGGTCACGGTGGCAGACATTTCCACTGCAACAAACAACAGGCACGTTAGTCGTTAGATCGGAAAAAGAAAAACAACGACAAAGAAACATAGGCAAACAAAGAAGATAACTCACGAATATAGCTCCTGGCGGCCTCCCGTTCACCCATAAGAAGATGTGGGTTCACGGGGTTCTTTTCAAAGATAGCAAAAAGGACGTCGGCTATCTGCTTATCTACAGCCGACAACCTTTTGTACGTCACTTTGATGAAAGGATTCGACCCCGCGCCAAAACTCCAGTAAGTCTGGATAAGGCGCTCCCCCTCTAACGACAACCAGAAGGGATGACGACCCTTGACGGGACGAACCTTGAAGTACTTATCTTTAAAACCATGGTAGGAGTCCTCAAAAAGGCCAAAAATCCTCCTACCCTGGGCAGAACGGAAAGAAAGAAACCCTTTTCTCGTCTTCCCCTGTTTGGAGGGGTTGGTAAGGTTGAAATAAAAGAGAAAAACGTCCACCGACACCGGCAGCTCCAAGTACTCGCAGACCATTTCGAAGCAGCGGATCGAAGCCCAGCTGTTCGGATGAAGCTGAGACGGGGGGACGGATATCCGGTTCAGAAGCGCCATTTGAAACTCGGAGAACGGTATCCGAACGCCAACTTGCGTGAACATGGACTTATAAAACCAGATCCAATCGGGGACACGAGGGGAGTGAAAATTGAGCTCATAAATACGCTCATGGGGGGCAGGGACAATGGCCTCGTAGTTGGCCTCTTCGTCAGTCCCCCCACACAAGTAGCCGGCTTGCCGGAACTCGGTCAACTCCTCCAAGTCCATCTGGTTGGGTGAGCTCCTTATATCGTCGGTCACCCAAGCATACGGGTCGTAAGCCGCACCAGATCCAGAAGACCGAGAGACAACGCGAGGCATACCTACAGCGGGGTACCACTCCGTTAGTCTATGAGGTCGGGAGCCCGAAAAAACTCAGAAACTACGCCTTTTCAACTCAATCGTGACCAAACACGGCTAAAAACTACGCCTACCACATAAACCACCCAAAAACCTATCCTAGAATGGTACCCCTCCCCTAACTCACCTACCCCAACATTGAAAAACCTTTCGGCAAAAATAAACTAGCCATGCAACAAACACAAGCAGCAATCGCACAGCAACAGGACATAACACAGATACCAAAGGAAAGAGACCAAAAAATTACCTGGAATGACGAAAGAAACTTGGACCGAAAGTTGAAGCAGGAGGGAGTTCGCACTGGAAGCTTTGGATGTTAGGGAGAGAAGGAGTTGGAAATGGTAAGAGTGGGAGGTGGATAGGGAGAAAACTGTTTAAAAACCACCACCAGAAGCGCGAAAGAAAGCAGGGGCAAAATAGTCTTTGCGCGCGGGTTTTTTCGAATCATTATGAGCATTAAATGCCCAGCGCGGAGAACGAAACGGCAAACAGATGCCACAGCAGACCAAGAGACACGCGCACAAGAGACGCGTCTCTCCCACGATTAGCCGACCCGACGACAACGTACGAACGAAGACATCACGCGCCACCAATGGCCCTCACGGCCATCGCTGACGCGTCGGGGGCACTATTACGGCCTGGCCCAAATTCACGCGGGTCAACCCGACCCGAGTTCCCGCCGGCCCAGCAACGCGCCCTCCACCCGACCCGGACGCGCGTCCCGTACGGCTTGCACACAGCCGTGGGACAGCGTCCTTGAGGGTATGGGCCTGTCCACTTGAGGGGCCCACTACTGACATGTATATAAGGGGGAGACTGGCTCTCCCCCCGTGGTACGTGACATTCTTACACCACCTCCTTTCCGCCTGCACATATTCTGACAAGAGCGTTGGAGTGTCTTTGCAGGTGGCACCCCCCCCTCTCCATACGAAGTGCTCGGGACCTCGCACACCCGGGACCAGGAGATCATGACCAGACGAGCCTCTCCACCATCCCAAGCGTTGACCTCAGGGTCCTAACCCGAACCGTCCGGTATCCGACCTGCCGAACAGATTTAAATTTAAAAAATAAAAACATCCGTTTACCAATTGTTAATAGAGATTGATGGGGATAGTGATAAGAGAATTGAAACGTTATCTCTCACGTTATCTCCCATTATCCACGTGAGAGATAATCGTTTCAATTCTCTTTCCACTATCCCATCAACCTTTTTGAATACTAATTGATAAAAAATATTCATTTTAATCTCTTCTACCAACCTTTTTATGTACTAATTGCATGCTAAAAGTTTAGATTATTGATAATATTAATATTTTTCATTATTTTTATTATTATGTTTATATGAGATATACACGTTTCGCGTCCACCTATCTTATCTTGTTAATGCAAAATTATCTCGTTTACAATATAAACGAGATAAGCAAAGTATTTATTTTGATAAATATTTTTTAAATTATTTATTTCAGTAATTATTATAATTTATTTATTTATTAAAATAAAAAATCCCCATTTAAAATAGTT
>NC_029787.2:80345058-80345564 GCF_000816755.2 Arachis ipaensis
AGTTTTAATAATATATCAGATGTTCTTCGTAGAAGAGAGAACCAAACAGTTCAATGAAAAAAAAAAAGAAGTGACGTGATATTTCTAAGGTTTTATTTTGGAATTCAAAGATTTTTTCATGAAAAAAAATATGGAATGTATTGGTTTTAGTATTTGCAAATTGGGGTTGGATTTTAGGACCGTTGAAGAGAGGGTTTTAGAAATAAGATTTTTTTTTCTTTTTAATCTTTTATGCATAGGAATAATATTCTTTTTTAATATTTTAGAGATTTGAACGGTGAAATTCATAATTATTTTTCTTCAATTATCTTCTCTAATCTATTCTTCTATGCCTTTACTTTTCTTATATAAAGTAAAACATAGTATGATAAATATTTTATCATTTATATTTTAATTGCTGAGTTTAGCGTTCTCTTTTCTATTAACTTAATTACTTTTACAGTTAAATATTTGTTTCAGAGTTTGATTTAATATAATTCTTTATAAAAAATTCTTAATTTGATATT
>NC_029787.2:80345907-80347217 GCF_000816755.2 Arachis ipaensis
AAATCATACATGTATTAATTATTAAATAATTTATCATTTGAAAAATTTAATTAAAAGAATTACTGAAATATCTATGTAATTTCACATTAGGATTGTTTCATTGATACATTCCAAACTCATGAGAAAATGTTTGCCTAATTAACGTGGTAGACAAGATTGAGAGTTATGATAAAGGTACATGATAGTAATTGATTGCAACTAGATAAATAGAAGGAGGAAGTAGAAGAAAAGAACAGAAAGCAAAAGAGAATAATGCAATATATTACAATAGTGGTACGTAATGAAGTAATCTTGGATTTTTGTACAAGAAATTATTAGAGAAGAGGATAGTTTGTGATATAAAAAGAGAGAATAATAAAAATAAAACTTAATAATTTTAAAAAAATAATAAAATAAAAAATAATTTAAGATGTTGAATATATATTTGAAATAAAAATATAAATTTATAAACGGCTAAAACCCAATCGATTGGTGACTAATCCAATCGAATTAATATACATCAAAAAGCTTGTAATAACTAGTTTTTGACAAATTGGTCCATTTTCATTAATCTTATAAAGTCTCTAAAGTAGTCACCAAAAAAAAAAAATAAAGTCTCTAAAGTCTGGGATGATTATAAAGAGGCATTGTGGCCACATTTCATAACTAAGCATATCATAGCCTTACTATAAAGCTTTCTTGTGAATTCATATCAATTTCTTTATAGTTAAAGGTTGTTTTATACACAGTTTTGTTCATGGACCTATATTCGTATTTATTCGCTCTTTCAAGGGAGTTCTCAAATTCAGTTTATAAGATTGTAGAAGAATTTTATAACTATTTTTTTCGCGAGACTTTTATACACCACAGTTAAGAGAGAATACTACAACGTATATTAAGTGTTAAAAGAGAAACAGTTGGAAGTTGAAATTACTTCAAGTTCTAGAGATGACTTCTCTAGGTGTAGACTTAACATACAAATGGTGAAGCAATCTGCGAGGTATATAATAAGTACTCGTTGCAGGGGTTAATGAAACCCCCATTTAAGTTTGGTGGATATATAATAAGTACATCCATACATAGATACAATATATCTGAAAACCCTAACGAAGATCATGAAACATAACAACACCCTTACATAGACGGTATGATGAGCGCCAAAGAGGCAAAAAATCCTCCCAAATAAATTCAACAATAAAATCTTAAAAACAAAAATAGGACTGCAAACCAAAATGGCCTTGGATTTTTGGAGTGGATCTTCTCTATTATTTTCAATCTCTCACTTTTCAATATTTTCACTCAATTTTTTTTTTTTTTTTTTTTTCCCCTTT
>NC_029787.2:80347330-80355238 GCF_000816755.2 Arachis ipaensis
AAAGTGAGAAATCACATTTTACCTAACAATTGAGAATAAAAAAATTGAGAAGATCCATTCCCTTGAATTTCCAAGCTTATCCACCAAAATACTATGATGTATGTTAGGAGAGGAAGTTAAGAACCAAAAGAAAATCTACACGAAAAACCATACAAGAGTGAGCGACCATGTCCAAGTATCAGAGACATTGGCTAGGTGATGAATAAGATTAAACAAAGAAAGAAAGACTCTAATTCATTTTTGTATTATTTTTTACATATTAATGTGTATTGAAAACAAAACAATGCTTGCGCAAACCGATAAAAAATTGGCCGAGAAAGGTTCTGAGTTGTTTCAGACTAATCATGTATCTCATCTTTCACCGACTCCAGATTAGAGCATTCTACTAAAACAAAGACAGACAGAAAGAAACAATGCATGTCTAAAGTATAACCAGCAACTATATGAAAATTTACTCATCTGAAATATGCCAAGTTCTCAACTCCTGTGATCCCCCAATTTGGAGCATTAAATTCGACTAAACATTGAATCGAAAAAGCATCACATCTCCTTCTTGTACAATGTAGTCTTTACCTTCAGATCTCAGCTGCCAACAAAGTAATTCCTCAAAAAAAGTAATATTCCCACAAAAAAGAAAAGAAAAGAAAAAACTGTAGCAATATCCAATAAAAATCTCTCTTGGAACCCTATCATATATCTTTCCAAATCTTTATAAACCACATGCAATTCTTTTTGTTACCTTTAATATCTATCCATCAATTTCCACAAGTGGTTTGCAGCCATGATTGATTTCTTGTTAATTAATAGTTGATTGCTAAACCACTTGATTTAAGGCATATTGAACAAAAACCAGACTGGTAAATTAATAAATAACATTTGTAATATTGTGCCTTTATAGTAATCAAACAGAATATAATATGGTATGTGCATTTCTTAATAAATCTGAAGTGATTGCATGCATGTAAAACAAACGCTACTAAAATAAGCAACTCACAAGTCCTTTCTCTCTTGCAGCAGCTAGTGAACCAGCAGCAACAAAATCATCATAAGCCACCTAATTAAAGTAAAAATTATGAAGGTTAATGCAGTACAACAAAATAGAGAAAACTGATTGTTGGTGTGAAATCTAATTTCATATGTGCAATGAATAGATATAATTGGTTGTAGTTTAAAACAATACATACTCACATCCTCATCATACACGAGTTTTCCTCCAACAACAAATTTTAATGGTCTTCACAATATTGAATTCAGTTCATGTTACATGGCTTTTGAGCCATATAAAAACACTCCTAAATAAAATATGGAAAGGATCTTTCTGTGCATTCTGGACGCAGCAACAAGAATAAAAATGCTATAATATGTTGCTGATTCTTAACTAATTAGGAGCTCATTCCTCTTATAGTTAATACTGTGTATTCATGGTTGGGTAGACACACTAGACTCACATTTTACTCCATATAGTTAGTATCTGTATGTAAGAAATTAGTTATTTACATCAAATTAATACAAACAAGATTACATAGATTAGAGGTTGTTCTGCCTTACATCCAAAGTTCAAAACGGAAAGTTTAGACAATAATTTAAGAATCTTATTATTAAAGTTTGTCAAATTTAGTCCATTCAAGTAGCATGCTACGTTTTTAGAAAAAGTCTAGGGAGCCAACATTATTTCAGCCAACTAATTTTAAAAATCAGCCAAAAAGAAATGAACATAAAGAAAGGAATTTCCAAAACTAGTCAGGATAAAAACATTCGAAACTCACGTAAAAAAAATTTGAAAGTGAACAAAATAAAACTAATCTAAGGTATAGAATTTAGGATTTAGGGTATCGAATTTAGGATTTTGGGTTTAGAATTTAGGAGTTAGGTTAAGAATATAGAATTTAGGGTTTAGGGTTTAAAATGTAAGGATCAGAATTTAGGTTTCAGAATTTAGGATTTAGGATTTAGGGTGATCAGAGACAGTGGCAGCCAGTGGCGGCAGAGGGGCTGCAGCAAAGGTGGTGGTTCTGTGTGATTTTGTGGTGTTGGAAAGGAGAAGTGAGAAGGGGTAAAAAAAAATAAAGAAAAAACAGAAAAGAGTAGCCTAATGTACAAGCATTTCGCGTTAATGCAGGATCAAGGAAGGGCCGCTCCCAAATTTCAAAAAAAAAAAAGATTGTCAATGAGTTGGTTGGTTTGTTTGTTGGTTGAAATTGATTGATAGGATATTGGCTCCCTAGTTGGATTGTTTTAATATATATTTTTTTAAGCTCAAAATAGTTTCGATGCCAAGTCATATGCTATTATATTATATGAACAGCAGTTAAATATTACATCCTTGATGCTTACTGTTTCTGCTCGAATGAAGCCCTTCTCAAAGTCGGAATGAATTACTCCAGCAGCTTGAGGTGCAGTCATTCCTATTACAACAAAAGCTTAGAACTCAGAAGAGACAAATCTAAGTATAATATAGTTGTTTTTTTCTTTCTTTTTTTTACTATTATTGGTCAATCAATCTTACTATATCACAAATATGGATGGGTCATGAATCTTAAAAAGGAATGGGCATAAACAATATAATATGCAGGCATCACTCCCAGGAAGACGACATCTGTTCATTACCCATCAAAAGATAAAAAATTCCATGCTAATAATAATAACCTACTTAAGTTAATATACAGCCAATCTCCTAAGCATGTTTTCAGAAAAGGATGAAATCCAGTGAGGAAATAATTAACTACTGAACAATGTAAATAAGCCAAATTACAGCGAAACTAACCTGCAAGTATTGTCCATGCTTTTGTCTCCTGTATAGGCATCAGATAAACAAGATCATTTTTGACAATAAAATATGATGTGATATGTAATCAAATCTTTCACCGACACATAAATTAGGTGTTTTGAACACTTTTTTTCTTTTTTTAAATTTAGAATTAAGTGACCACCAGAACACTTCATCGAGTGAAGAAAGTTGTTAAACCCTAAACTCCATGTACTATAAATGTTAAGAATGTACAATAGGAATTATTAGATCAAATCTTGTTAAGGTTCAATTTTTATAAATTTTGGCACAAATAATCTTCATAATATGCAAATATATTAAACAGTAGAAAACTTTGGAATGAAAAATCTATTTATGTAGTTATTCAATAGTGTATCTATATCATGCAGCGCACGTGCACACACACCCATATCATTTACTAGGATAATCAGTACTATAATTCTCTTTAAAACTTTTTGACTTTTCCTTGTACCTTTTCACCAGAAGTAAAATAAGTTCGTAACCCCAGCAGACCATAAGTTTCCCTAATTAGGTTCCCAAGACCACTTTCACTAACACCGAGCGAATTCAAATATTCTTGTCTTTCTTCCATTGGTAGTTCAGTCAGCTCGGCCTCAACCTGAAAGAACAAGTAATGTACTTTGGTATATGTGGTGATAACAAGAACAGCAACAACTGTCTTTCAATATAAGGAATTACAACCTAGACAAACCACAACTCTAGAAAATGTATATTATACGAAGTCCCATGAAAACCACAAGGAAAGTTGCCTTTCCAAACGTGTATACCTGTGCCGAAACAGTTACGATTCCCGACTGCAGCTCAGATGCAACTTCTGTGACTTCCTTCACATAATTATTGTCTGCAGCATCAGATAGATCAGATTCTGCAACATTTGCTACATATATAACAGGTTTCATGGTGAGCAAGCAGAGATGCTTTACAGCATCCCTTTCATAATCCGTTAAGGTCACAGATCGTGCAGGTTTTCCATCCAAGAGTGCCTCACGAATCTTTTCCAGTGCAGACTTTTCTGCCTCTTCCTATATCAAGAATTTAAAAATCAGCTAGATTATACTTCAAGTCTTCAACAGAGAAATAAAACAACTAAGGAGAGATGATAGTACCTTAACTTTAGATTGTGAATCCTTTGCCTTGCCTTTCTTTAGTTTCTCCAATCTTTTATCAATCTGCATTTCTCCCCCCAAAAAAAAAAATCGTTAGTAGACCAGTAAAACAATATGCCTATGTTGGGAGAAAAACAAGGGTGGGGGTACTGTGGGCCAATCTGAGGGTGGGACAGGCTTAACATAAACTGTTAGTCACAAGGTAGTTAGTAGGAAACATAAATAGAAGGGAGACAAAGAAGCAAGGAATTCAATTGGAAAATATTACAGAGTAGTTAGAATCTCTTTTGAGTTTTCCTCAATCATTGTATTCAGGTTAGCAGAGTCCGGTTGATCTAAGAAACATCCCAAAATACACCATTTCTTATTTTCTTTTGTTTATTTTTCACTATAATCCGAGCCAGTTTCTTCAGGACATCTTAGTTAAATCAGTGGAATCCATCAATAAAATAAATAAAATCCGAAGCAACTGTGCATGGATGAGCATATGATCTGCCAGAAACAAAGCATTGACAATAGCAACCATCCCAAAGGAAAATAATATAATAATTTCATCTAAAAAAAAAAGAAGTTATTATGAGAACTCATATTATAAGGGACATTGTAACTACATATCCATATCTACCATTGAATAGGATTTAGATGAAGTCCACATTCTATCTGATAGTGGACCATAGATGAGCTGGCATGGTAGGGACATTTCTTCAACAATGTTTAACACAACAAAGCCATTTTCCACTATACTTCAATGTTCTTGTAGTACTAACAAAATCAAGATAATAATCCTGAATTGTACCTTCCAAATGCAATGAAAGGGGAACATATCACAATCAAATATTTTTTTTTTTATCGAAAAAGGAACGCATTCAAAGGAAGGCAGTATAATTGGGCAGAATGATAGCTAGTCAGCTGACCTGGTCCAAATCTGCAAAAACAAGCTCCAAGTTGATAACATCAATATCAGATTTTGGATCAACTTTACCATTCACATGAACTATATCATTGTCTTCAAAACATCGAACAACCTAATGTAACAATCAATAGATCCATGATAATATAAGAAACAAGGGAATCAAGATTGTGATAGCAAGTCTGTAACTACAAATATATATACCAGGGAGGGGACGGGGAATCCTCGTTTCATAACGGTTTCAACAGAAATACAAAGAAACTAGGAGACAGAAATGAGTTTGGAGAAGTAGATACCAAGTTGGAAAAAAAAGCCTCTAGGGACAAAATTTCCCATTTTCTGTTGACCCAAAAACTAGGGACAGTAGGAATAAGACAGAGAAAACTTCTTTATTTTGTCTATATCTTAGTGTTTCATATATTTTCTTTCTTAAGACACTTACCAAACATGGTATAAGGGATCATACTTCAAATGAAAAGGGCGGCCAGGTAAAAAGCATCACATGATATGCAGGATTTTAGAGGGTCGCAGGATTTAGAAAAGGATCGCACCCAAAGTGTGTAATGCGGGTAGCCTAAACTGATGCAAGCTATTACATACCATGAGATTTTATGTGCACACTTAATCATATGTATTGAATGGTTCAAAGCTTGTATATCATTTTAATTCGGAGAAGTGAAAATCATTGGTTACTATGTAAAAGTTCAACTAATGAGATACCTTTACTGAAGGCAAAAGATTTCTGGGACAATAAGAGCAGAAAGGAAATTTTGAAAATGTAGGAGGATTGTGAGATATATTTTCAAAATATATGAAAAGTCATGTTCAAAAAATTGCATCTGTTCATGAGGTTGTAACTCATTAAAGAGTTGTATTTTCTCAAAGGGATGTTTCTCTTCATGAATATGCATCCGTATTCATGCATGTACTTAAGCATATGTGCCTCTAGATAGGACCTCAACATATTTTTTATGCGCAGAGAGAGGGAAAAAATTATCATTCTATAGAATATCATTGGTGTAAAGCTTGATTGCATGAGTACCAAAACAAATCAAGTGCTCTTCCTTGTTATCTTGCACGAGTTTGCCAGAAACTCATTTTGCACTCTCAGTTTGGATTGGTGAGAGGTGAATTAAGTCTAAAGGAAAATGTGTGTAATACATGCCTTGAAGAGTTGCACTATTCTCTTACTTAATCTTCCTACTGCAGATTATGTACCACCATTCTCATCTTCAAGGCTTCAACAAATTCCAAGATTCTCAATCCAAGTTCTCACAATTATGAGTAACAATTAGTTGCCACCATACTTTTTATGGCAGATGCCGGCTCATAGCCGAAGGGTAAAAACTGCCATGAGGTTATGACCGGGTGGTGTTGAAGTAAATGATCTAAATGGCAGATACATTAAAAAACTATAAATTGTATACAAATAAAAACTAAGAAAATCTACAAGATATAAATAAAACTACTAAAAAAATTATATCTAAAACAACTAATACTTTATCAAGAATAATATGAAACTATATATCCACATTATAACAATCAATATTAAAGATTAAAACTACTATCAATTATCAAAATAAGAATGTTAATATAAACGAAGCAGCAGAAGCAAATTGAGGATTTAGAATACAGAAAAAAAATTGAGCAGTTAGAACAGAAAAAAAAAGATTTGAATGGAAAAACAAAAACTTGAGGGGTTCAAAATATAAAGAGAAGGAAGCATCTTAGATATGTAGATTCACGAACAACGTTTAACGTTGTCGCCATCCTGCGCAGGTCATGGAGCCATCATCATCAATGTTTCGTGCCACTATTGCGTTCTTTTGCTTCGTCACCATGGTCTTCCTTTTTAGAACAGTTGATGCATGTTCAAGAGGGCATTTTCGTTATTTTAGAGACAAGGTGCAGAATGATGTTAGAAGAATTACACTATGCCGGCCTTGAATGTCAAGAAAACCAAGAGTTCGTATAAAAAATAGTGGTGCTGAAATTGCGGCACTCATAAGGCCCATTAGGCTAAGAACAGGTTTCTTAGAGGCCTAATAGGAAAATATTTATCTATCTTTTTATGTTTCCGTTGTGTCTTTTCTTGTTCATTCATATTCATTCTTATTTTCTTACAAGTTTCTTAGTTGTTACTTCTCCACTTTAATCGCCAAATTGACTAAATCCTCATTTGCATAATGGTGAAGCTCAACCTCATCTACAATTTCTTGGTTTAATCCAATCAAAAATCGCCCCATAAGAACTTTAAAACCCTTTTCAAAATTAATCTTGCACATTGAATACAGCAACTCTTTGTGGTACTCCTTTACTGATTTTGAACCTTGTTTCAACTTACAAAACTTTTCAAGAAACTCATGGTATGATGATGACACAAACTGGTTCCTCATGATTTTCTTCATCTTCTCCCAGGTGCAAATTGGTCTTCCATACCTTTTTATAGATCTTCCTAACTCATTCCACTTAGCTTCTACCAATCTAACATTCTTTTCCTCTGACAGGATGCAATACGCAAAAATTGACTATATCTTCCTTTCCTATTTGAAATATGTGTCAGCATCATTTTTCCTTTACAAGCAGGGATTTGCATCTTAAAAACCTTTCTCGCATAAGAGATTCCTTCATCATCACTAATACCATTCTCAGTCCTCATTGATTCTAATTTGGAAACCTATAAAAATAATAATAAAGACCTCACAATACTATTCTCACGTGTATCACTCAAAATTAGGTCACTCGTGTTTGCACTTAATCCATGGCTTTGTCCATCTTTTGAGCTAACCTCTGGTCTATTTCCACTCTTATATTACTTTAACAAGTTGTACTTCAGAAATAAAGAGAAAAAAGAGACCAAGAGACCAAACTAAGATAATCGTAATGATAAAAACTTTCAATTTGACAAAAAAAAATTCAGATTATGTGACAAACAAATTTGAAAAATACTAGAAAATTTTCCAAACCCAATTGATACCCCAGAAGAATTTGAAACAAATCTGAAATTTGGATACTTGGAAATTGAAATCAACAACCTTTTAATTGTATGACATTCTCCCCTTCTTTTTTCCTTTTTTTTTTGTACTGCACTTTTCATAAAAAAC
>NC_029787.2:80355257-80359363 GCF_000816755.2 Arachis ipaensis
GAATTTACGATTTTTTTAATTCTCCTTTTTTTTCCCATGCTTTTTTTCTTTGAATTTTCGAGATTTTTTTCGCTGAATATCACTCTAAAGTAAAATTGCAAAAATAAAAGATAAAATAAAGAAACTAGACACCGACCCTAGAACGTGTAGATAAATAAGATCGTAGCTACGACCTGTAACTGATACTAAATGATAATGAATGAATATAAATGAACAAGAAAAGACACAATGGAAACACAAAAAGATAAATAAAGATTTTTCTATTAGGCCTCTAAGAAACCCGTTCTTAACAACTTAGGTTACCGGAAGGGTTTTTTTCTACTAGACCTTCAAAGAACATGTTTGACAACCTAGATCAAAGGGCTACAATTGAAAGAACGAACACTAAGAATTACCTTAGATTGGATCCTTCAAATTTCTTCATGCAACAAGCAAGCAAATCACTCACTTCACTTGGTCACACAATGCAAAACGTGCATAAAGCAACTCAGAAATTTTTATTCATCAAAAGTGATCAGATTGCTTCACAAAAGTGCTTAAATAGATCCCTAACAGATTAACTTAAAAGTGGATCAAATCTTCCTAGAATAAAACAATAAAATCTGAAAAAAATAAAAGATATGACTCCAAAATTAACTCTAACTAATTTAAATCAGATAAGATCTTATTAGATATTAAACACCTAGTATATGAATATGATAATTAATTTAAATCAGATTTGATCTATAAAGATTAGATCAGATTTGATTTAAATTTAAAACACCAAAAATACTACTAAACAAATCAAAACCAAATCAAATCTTTTAACATCCCTAACAACAAATCAAATTTAAATATAACTAGATAATTTCGAATTTAATACCGAGTTTATGCTTCCCAATGAATTTTAAAAGAACTCTTGGGCTTCTTGATGTCCTCATTTAGTCCAATGGGCCTTATGAGTACTGCAATTTCAGCTCCACTGTTTTTGAGACGAACTATTGGTCTTCTTGATATCCAAGATCGGCATAGTGTAATTTTTCTAGTATTCAGATCCTTGAACATGACAAGATTACCATTCTGCACCTTTGTCACTAAATGACAAAAACACCCTCCTGAACACATATCAACAATGGCATGTTGTCGACAATGATGTTGTTGGCATCACAAGTCTTCGTCTTTCTCAAGCAACAGAGAGGGAGAGTGAACGTAGAGAGGGTATGAAGAGGGAGAATATGAGCCAAAGAAAACTTTTCTTATAAAGGTTAGGCTTAGGTTTATTAAATGAAAAGACCCGGTAATTTAAAAAAATCCAAAAAAAACCCGCCATACTTGTATTAGACCGTCATGGCACCACCGCCAATGTGGCCACCATTTGCCAAACACCATTTCTGCAACACCACATGCTTAAGATGGCAGCTAGCCCAAAAACCGCCATGCTGTAACACCATGGCAACAATTTTAAAACCCTACTTGCCGCCTTGTTAACATCAAGATTGGGAACTTAAAGGCTCAACCTGAAGAAGAATTCAGCAAGTTTGCAACAGCCGCATCAAGTGGCAAGATCTTCCAAACTTCAAGAATTTATGGAATTTGTAACATCCAAGAGCTGTTTTCTTAATTCTTCCTTAGGAAAAAGGTGTATTATTTAAACAGTTTGCATTGATAGGAACCTAAAATTGCTTAAGTCTACATTAGGAGGGGAACAGGGAAAGGTCAGGCCCAATGAATTGGTTTTGACGAGACCTAACTAGCGGTTGCTAAGTTGGCAGGAGGAATTGCAAGGAGAGAAGGATTTTGTGGAATCTAG
Source organism: Arachis ipaensis (assembly GCF_000816755.2). Lineage (NCBI taxonomy): Eukaryota > Viridiplantae > Streptophyta > Magnoliopsida > Fabales > Fabaceae > Arachis > Arachis ipaensis. The sequence goes on from NC_029787.2 coordinate 80,357,047, forward strand.
ATCATATTTCTATGAGTTTGAAAGAGCAAGGATCTTAAGTGTCAGATAATAAAGCTAAACTGGTGGTGGAACCTTGGCAGTGAGGTACTACAGCTATGAAGCTCAATTGTATTCCACTAACATTAGTCCAAATGTGGTACTACAGCACTATCTTCTTATTGTATTAACTGTTTTGCCTTCTCTAATACCAATTCCTATCAATTTCAATGGAAAGATCCCTTAAGTTGCATAGGGGAAGCTGCAAGGCAGAAAAATTGTAATTTAGTAGGTTGTGGGGAATTACATAACTTCATTTCCATAAGGTGGTGTATGAACTCAAGTTACAGGTAGTAGAGATGCCTCGATTTCAGAAGCAGTCATGAGAGGGAATCAAAGGCAACAGCAGAACCAGTTCAATTAATACATACACTTGGGAATCAAACCGTCCTTTACAACTACCAGCAAGAAAATGAATGATCCGGTCTAGTCAACCTAGAACATAAGTGAGAATACTGTGTACATAGCTAACTAACCGTTTCGTTAAAAACAGAATATAAAACAAAAATAAAATTACAAAAGTACTGATGTAACAAAATTATGTGAAAAGATGATAGATAAACAAAACTAAGCGAACAGACAAGAGATAAACACCTGAAGTATAGAGTCGACCTCACGAATGTGCGACAGAAACTTATTACCCAGTCCCTGCAACAATTAAAGGTGCAGAAGAAATTAAACAGTGCAACTGTGTAATGAGGAGAGAGAGAAAGAATAAAAGAGAATGTGTTTACTAGCACCAAAACTAAATAAGAAGAAAAAATATAAATACCTCGCCTTGACTTGCACCCTTTACAAGCCCCGCAATATCCACAAATTCTATAGATGCAGGGACTGCTCGAACAGATTTACTAAGATTAGAAAGTACCTGGAGACGAGAATCTGGAACTGCAACAATCCCTACATTTGGCTCTATTGTACAAAAAGGAAAATTAGCAGCTTGAGCCTTTCCATTTTCAACCTAGACATACAAGAAGGATTGTATATAAAAATTTAAAATCGATATAAACTGACATTATTGCAGCACTAGGAAGTAGAGCTATATGCATGCAAAACATCACCACCACAATCAACCTAACATTAACCATAAATTAGAGAAAATAAAAGAGAAAGATCCAACGATATTTACCAACCATTTCATCTATAAAAGGCATAGTAATGATGAAGTTATTCCAAAAGTCCTTCTTTTTCAATAAAATAGAAACAAAGAAAAGAAACAGAAACAAGGTAACACAAATAAACATTTCACAAGACATCCGCCAAAAGGAGAGCAGCACTAGCAGAGGGCTGTTGGAGGGATCTCTAATGGAATCATTCTATTTGACACCAATCGTAGCCAATCATCAGCCCATATGTTTGTAAATCAAATAAAGCTAGGACAGTTCATATCATTAGGAAAGCCCATCACAGAGTTAACTATTATTAATCAAAAACCGTCATTCAATTCCTAGAAATGAACACTAAAGAAAATTCATATATGTTCTTTACTTCAACAGAAAAATATCCGTCTGTATCTCTCACTGTCTATCTGGCTCACAGACGTTATCAAAATGCAGCCCAATAGAACAAAAATCAACTAGGTATTCGCATTATAGAAAAGACGCATAATGAGAATGTGGCACATAGAGGCTTACAACAGCATTGAATAGAGTGGACTTGCCAACGTTGGGGAGGCCAACGATGCCGGCTCTAAGGCTCATACTTATCCTTGATGAAAAAGACGAGAACCTTCGTTGAGTCCCGTAGAAGTGAGCGGTTCGGAGAAGAGTTTGATTTCGCAAGAAGTTTGACTTGAGTGGATGAAATAGAGTGGGAACAAGGTGAAGGTGACTGCAAGCCGCTCTTGCCATTGCTTGCGTTGCAGTTGCCGGAGGGAACGCACATTCAACGGATATGGATGCGGTGGATACATGCGCAGCTTCAACAGATAAATTCCAAGCTGGGACTTGAAAACTGAAAACATGACCCGAACAACCCACGGCCACGAGTGGTGCCTTGCCCCAGCAGGCCAGGTTAATAACCGGTTTGGTTTGGGTACAATATAAAGCCGCATTTAACCCGTCATAATTGTTTGGACTTTGGAGTGATGGATTCATGGATACCCACCCACTAATTCGGGTCATATGTTTTACGTTGCCCGCCCCAACCTGGATCCGGGTCATGTTTTGTCGGATTTGTGCCCGTCTATTTTTGATTTTTTATTGTGTTATGTTTCGAGTTGAGTTTGGATAGCTTTGTCTTTTTTAAATAAAATATATATTTTAGGATAAAATTATAATAA
>NC_029787.2:80360487-80365110 GCF_000816755.2 Arachis ipaensis
TAAATAAAATATATATTTTAGGATAAAATTATAATAAAATATAATATTTTTATATTTTAATTAATACTTTTATATTATATAATATTATTTTTATTTTAAAATAATCTATTTTAATATAAATATGATATAATATATTAATATTTATTAAGTAAAATTTTATTAATTTATTATATAAAATTTATAAAATTAATTGATTTATATTGGATTAATTTAGGGTCAAAATAAATTCAGGGGTAAAAAACATAGATAAACCAATGGGGGAAACTTGTTACATGAATAAGCCAAACCAAAAAGAGATCCACGAATCAGCCAAGCCCTATTTATATACAATTCGAACCTAATTGGTTCGAACCCTATTTATATACAATTCGAACCTAATTGGTTCGAACCCTATTTACACATAATTCGAACCTAATAGGTTCGAACTTCAAGTTTATAAATCGAACCTAATTGGTTCGAACTACGTTCTATTACGTGCATCATATAATTCGAACCTAATTGGTTCGAATTATGAGTGATTGTGCTATATAACGAGTTCGAATCAAGCAGATTCGAATCAGTTATCCTTTTCCATACCCCACCAAATCCCAGAGAAAACGACCCAGATTCGATCCGAGAAATAGTAGAACCGAAGACTCAGCTGATGGGGGACGATCCTGCAAGACTGTACCGGTTGGATGCGGTTGCTCATATAGCCGGGGTCATCAACGACGAGGTTAGTACATAGAAAAGTTTCTGCACACGGTTTATTTGAGTTAGTGATTTTGCATGTGGTTTTAGCGGTTCTATATGTGAGTGGTTTATCAGGGTGGCATTACAAATGGTTTAGCTTAGAGGTTATTGCATGCGGTTTAGGGGGCGGTTTTTGGTAAGTGGGTTTTTGTAAGTGGTTTTATATGCGCTTCTGTGAATAGTTTATGTAAGTGGTTTATGTTAGGTGGTTTTGTTAGTGGTTTGTTGTAGTGGTATTGCAAATGATTTAATTTAGTGGTTTTGCATGCGGTTTAATTGGTGGTTTAGAGTAAGTGGTTTATTGTATGTGGTTTAATAATGTGGTCCATTTAATGCGCAGCCACAACGATGCATCAGGAGCATGCGGCGGCAACAAGGCATGCCACTCGACGAGCGTTATGTTCCGTACCTGCAGATGGCCGGGTTATACCATATGGCTAGACTGAACGATAGATGGTTCCGGTTAGACGAGCCCCTTGTCAGCGCCTTCGTCGAGAGGTGGCGTCCTGAGACGCATACCTTCCACATGCCCTTCGGAGAGTGCACGATCACGCTTCAGGACGTGGCATACCAGTTGGGGTTGGCAGTGGACGGGCGTTATGTCAGCGGTTGCCTTACAGACTTCCATCTGTATATCGAGGGTGGACGTCCAGCTTGGGTGTGGTTCGAGGAGTTGCTTGGAGTGGTACCTCATCCGAGCCAGGTTCAGAAGTTCGCAGTAAACTGCACCTGGTTCCAGGAGACTTTCGGACACTGCCCCGAGGGAGCCGATGAGGACACTGTGCGGCGCTTCGCTCGTGCCTATATCATGATGTTGTTGGGCACTCAGCTGTTTGCCGACAAGTCCGGCAACCGCATTCACATCAGATGGCTTCCGTACGTAGCTAGGATTGAGGAGATGGGTTCCTACAGTTGGGGGTCTGCAGCATTGGCGTGGTTGTACCATTGCATGTGCCGAGTGGCAAACAGACATGTGGTCAAGCTAGCCGGCCCACTTCAGCTACTTCAGTCCTGGATATTCTGGCGCTTTCCCAGGTTTAGGCCTGCTGGGTATGATACGTCCAGCTGGCCTTTGGCATCGAGGTACGCTAGTCAGGCTTTTCTATTTCAAGTTGGGATAGCTGCTGTGAGTATTACAAATCTGTCATAATTCTGAATAAATGTAACACCCATGTGCCCTGCAGGTGGTCAGGTTACAGCCCTTCCTACAGCCAGAAGGGTCCTCGACTGCAGAGCACGAGACTGGAGATAGACAGGTTACATGCCAGGGATGTGAGTGTTCTTCCTGTTACTTTAATTTAAATAAGTAGACATCGAATGTTTCTGTTTAGCCAGTTGGCGTGACAACATCGGTATTTATTTGTGCAGTTTATCTGGATGCCTTATAGCTCCCCCGAGGTACTTCAGGTTGTGCATCCGGAGGTGTTGGAGCCCCGACACATGGCAGTGTGGCGTTCTGTCACGTCGCTGATATACTTTGCCGTCGTAGAGTGGCATCAGGTAGACAGGGTGCTACCGCAGTTCGGTGGTGTGCAGCCTCTCCTGCGTCCCGCCCTGAACATCGACTTTCTGATGTCGAAGGACGGGAGAGGCGGCGATCGTTGGTTCCCGTCCACCTTACCGGATTGGCATATTCATTGGGAGACCCGTGCGGACCACGTCCTCCGGTTCGATGTTGTTGCCGATCCTGGACCTTCGCACGCCTATCTAGACTGGTGGAGCCAGCATGGGAAGAGGTTCTTGTCACCCGATATTCATCTGGGGGATCTGAGGGGCATTCCTATTCCTGTCGAGGCGTCACAGAGGGGTCCTGGTTGAGTTCCTGACATGGATCGAGTCGACGACGTCCCTGATAGGCGTCGGGTTGAGAGGAGAGCTCGTGTCGGGACACGACAGAGCCAGCGTGAGTGGAATTGGCTGGAGCGGGCTATTGACGACGCTGATGAGGCAAGTAGGGGTGGTCGTCGAGGACGAGGGCGTGGAGGCAGACGGAGGGCACCCGTCGAGGGCCAGGACGGTCATCAGGCTGGTGGCCTTGGTGGACAGGGGTATGCCACCAGAGATCCTGCTCCCCATGCTGAGGCTGGACTTGGGGAGGTGCCGCTGGGAGATTACTTAATTGGAGTTCCACCTTACGACCCCACACCTCAGGAGAGTAGGCCATGGGTGAGTCCAGGCAGCACGTTTTCAGACCTACTTGCCGGTGTTGGGTTTGACGGGGATCTTGGATCCCCCTTCTTTGATGACATCAGTGCCATCATGCATGATGAGGAGGCTGTCCCTGGGCGGAGTCAGACGACGGGGACACAGGCACCGTTAGATGTCGATCTGAATGAGCCGCCCTCCGTTCCTCCTCCTGATTATTTCACTTTGGGTGGTACCCCAGCGTCGGCACATACTGCTGGGTCACATTCAGTTGCCGGGCCGTCCTCATCCCGACCGGTCCATGTCCAGCCTAGGACGCCTGCACAGCCAGCCCCGCAGGACGAGGACGAGGAGATCGAGGATCAGGAGCTGTTTATCCGGAGAGGTCAGAGGACACGGGTTCCACGTCATTGCTTCACCGGGTCGCACCTTTTTAGATGATTTATGTGCCTAGTTGTATGTTACCCATGTTCGTCTATGTATTTTGTTACCAGTGTTACTTTGTATCCACCTTTAGATGTATGTCTGTGTTAGCGAGAAAACATTTGTACTTTGCATTTTGATGTTATTTAATTGCCGCATCATGTCTTCATAATGTAACTCGTATACTAATTTATTCTCATGCGTGTTCAGCATACATTTCGTTTAATACTACCGAAACAAAACGTATTCATAAATTTCGATCCCATGCACGTAGCATATGCAGCTTCGTTCCTTACTAATTCGAACCATCTAGCTTCAAATTGCATTGAACGTAGTTCGAACCAATTAGGTTCGAATTATAAACTTGGAGTTCGAACTTATTAGGTTCGATTTATGTGTAAATAGGGTTCGAACCAATTAGGTTCGAATTGTATATAAATAAGGTTTGGCTGATTCGTGGATCTCTTTTTCATTTGGCTTATTCATGTAACAAGTTTCCCCCTTGATTTATTTGTGTTTTTTACCCTAAATTCAGTAAAATATTAAGATCAAATATAAATCTAATTAAATTCGACCTATATATACTCCTAAATTTTGCTCATAGTTATTAAACCTGAATCAATAATCAATTCGGTCAAGATATTAGATTATTGAATCAATAATTTAATCAGTAGAGTCTTAAACTATTCTTGTTATTCTATGTCTCCACTCTCTGTTATTCAAATTAACGTTGCATTCTTGGGTACATAACCAAATATGCAATACAAATTACTATCCCTACGATCACAATTGAAACTGAAAAGAGAAAAAAAAATAAAAAATAAGACGAATATTACAGTAGTCCCAAGTTATTTGTTGAATCAGAAATGAATGACGGACCAAAAAAATTTAGCAGTGGAGATAAAAATATAATAAAATTTAGGTATAGATATTTTTTTTGTTTCCACAATACTCAACAAGTTAAGAATGAATCCCTTATGAATTTGAGTTCTATTTAAGAGTTTACAATTGGTAAGTAATGAGTTACTATACATACGAGACAGAATTTGAACCTCCAATACTTACTGCGGACGACTAATAACCTAATCAGTTGACCCATTCAAATTAGTTTAGATATATTTAAAATTTTTAATTAAAACTATATATACATATTAATAAGAACTAAAAATATATACACAATCACTTATTATAATATTTAAAATAATAAAAATATAATTTCATACATACAATATAATATTCAAAATAATAAAAAATTAATTTATAATGGCTTTCTTTTTATTGTTAAGATGACTAAATTTTACTTTTTTATATATGTTCTTAAAT
>NC_029787.2:80365748-80367702 GCF_000816755.2 Arachis ipaensis
GACAAAAATTAATATAACAAATGGTATATATATATATTAAAAATTTTGTGGGGACAAACGCCTTCTTTTTCCTAAGTGTGGGTCCGTCCCTGTCATTAGTATATTGAACTTTATAAACTTTTAAATTATTTGGAGTTTTGATGAATTTAATTAAGAAAAAATTCAAAATGAAAATCTCATTTTAACCTCTCTTTTATTTTTAATTTCTTGTAAATTTATTTTTATTTATTTTCACCCTGTCTCTGTTCCATTGTACCTCTTTTATTTCTGTCAATATATCGTTGCTTTGTCTGTATCTTTAGTTCTCAGTTGCTATTTTGTTGTTCTGTATATCTGATTGCAATTGCCATTTGTAGGTAAGTTATTCTTTCTCCTCTTCATTTTTTTCTCTTCTTTAAAACATGACTTATAATTTAATTATTATACTACCATATTTACAAGAATCATACATTTTTTTTTATAAAACGTATTTGTTGATGTTATTTTGTAACCTTCATTTGAGGGAGTTCATATTTAGAGGCTAGATGGTACTATCATTGTTTATGACTTTTTTTCATGTATCTATAGTTTTGATGTGTATAAATGTGAAATTTGAATTTTTCATTGCGAAAATCAAATTAGCCATGAGTAAATTTTGGACTAAAATGTAATTCATCTCTCTTAATATTATATCATTTTATCCGTTGAAAAAAAAATACAATACATGCTATATAGAAAAAGGATTGACATTAAACTTAAACACACAAAATGAGACAAAATTGCAATATCTTCGTCTCAAGATTTTTCTCAAGTTTTCATTTTCGATCATTAAAATCATCTCTATAACTACCAAACAGGGACAGGTGCTGAGATTGTCTCAGCAACAACATAACCAAAAGAGGGAGAGATATAAGGAATAAAAAACTTACAAGAAAACAATATTTCAAAGTAATTCAACAACTCCTAATTTCTTAGTAACTTTTAACCTCCTCAAATCCCCACGTATATAACGTACCTACAAATTTAAAAGTTTAGGATTTGTTTAGTTTGTATTTTCATTTTTTATTTTTATTTTTAATATTTTTTATTTTTATGGGTTTGTTATTTGTTTGACATGCTCAATCAATTTACCACGATACTAACAGGAAGGATAGAAGCTCATTTTGGAACCTTCTCCACATCTCACCCGTACGTGATGCTTCTGGCAAGGTAGTGTTATGCATGAGCTATTTATATGCTGAACTATGCATCTTAAATGTCTCTGTTTTTCACTCTCTGCTAGTCATTTTTCTCCCCCAGTCTGTTTCAGCATTGAGAATATTAAAATAGTCAAACTTGGAAAGGGCCTTGACTCATTCCATGACAATTGATTGAGTGCTATTGTTTTGGGTGGCTTTTTGAAGGTTTCTTGTATTGTTATTTTAATCAGCTAGGTTGTAATGTATAACTATATTTAAATTTGTAGAGCTTGGTTATTTTAATCTGCTTTATGATCCTAAACTCAAAGTCCCGCATTCTGCACGACTATTGTTTTGTTGCACTAAACAATTAATTAATTTACTTGTAGAAGGTTGGGAAAGCCAAGAGGTCAGAGTTGTGCATTTTAATAATGTGGTAATAACTATTTTTTCTTGGTGGGGTTGCTAAGAGTGCATTTGGTTTGCGTCTTCATTTTCTGTTTTCATTTTCAGTGTTCTGTTTTTCTAGATTTTGTAAAGGAAAAAGTGAAAACAATAAAATTCTGTTTTCTGTTTTTATTTTTTATTTTTATTTTTTCCTTCACAAAATAAAAATAAAAAATAAAAACGCAAATCAAATATACCCTTAAATTTCTTATATGATTTCTCAACTCTCAAGTGTATAATATATTTTATTTATTGAATTCAGATATAGATATTTTCTTATTATTATCATTTATAGCCAAGTTTTTTAAAATCCAAAATAGCTTTCTGTATAGTCAACATACTACATACTA
>NC_029787.2:80367794-80378531 GCF_000816755.2 Arachis ipaensis
AAACAAAATCACATTAATTTATATTAATAATTAATTTTAAATTTTTTAAATTCAAAATTTAAAAAATTTAAAATTGATTAAGTAAACCTAATTAAAACCTATAAAAACCTTTCTCTTCTCTCTCACATTAACCTATCCACCTCCAACATCCAACAATCCATACCCCTCTCTCTCACCGTCATACGATCCCTAAGGCGACGACGATTTCAAGGACAGGGGGACAGCCGGAGAAGCCATGAGCCATGGGGCGGACGTGGAGGGAGGAGGCAACGGAGGAACTGTTAATATCATCAATCAAAGGAAGTAACCATTGCTGAAATCCATTCTTCTCTGCAACTATAGCCAACTACTTTTGCTTCATCAATCAAAGGCTGCAACATTTCATCCATTGAATCAACATAATCGCTTGTGATCTTATATACAAGCGTAAATATAAATTCTGGTTTATCAATCCATTTTGAGAAATGTCGCTGGGAAGCCAATGACAAGGGATTCGCAAGCTCTTCAATTACCCAAAGTGGTTGTCGCAGAGCAACCTCCCTATCATGGCCCTCAAGCTGTCTACATTTTCTTTGCCTTTGCAACTCTTGTAGGTTGCATAAAGCAAGAAAATTTCCAGAGTACTTGAGTCTAACATCTGCTTGCATACGCAGTAGAGGATTCAGTCCTTGATTTGCAGAAGCCAAAGAAGAAAGAGGTGGGGGCCATCCAAGGGAAGCAAGAAGTGCTTGATGATCAGCAATTGCCTGGGGTCTTAAGATAGCTAGAGCTCGATCTACTCTATGATCAGCTGCTGATAAAAGACGCTTCCACTGAGGCTGTGTCTTTGTAATTGAGGTCAATAGTCCTTCTGTTGTTTTTAGCATGTTTATAGCAACCAGACGCAGTTCCTGCAACATTTAGCCGACATCAACGATGTAATGATGCAATAGTTCCCAATGGATATTGGGGTCCATGATAAGAAAGATTTCTCACTTCTGAATTCTGACTAGAAGGCTTCCTCAGGTGTTTGTTCATGGTATTTGATACAGCATCTTCAATATCACCAATCAAAGTATTAAGTTTCAGCGCTGTTTCTGTAAGAAGCAGTGTCAGAGTATTAATATACCAAAGAAAAGTTGCACTAGCCGTATACTGAAATAAGCAGCATTATTCAACAAGTATGACCAGTATGATATCTAAGAAATCAGCCTAAGCAAACCAACATATATTTGAGAACCACAAATCCATTTCACAAAAGTAACCACAACATAAGTATTCCATCCAATTCATGCTCTTCTGACGGTGATAATTGAAAACCAAAAAATAATACTGATAACCAACCTGCATAAACACGAACATTCTCCAACCTGGCAACTTCCTTCGCCAAAGCCGCAAGTTCCTCTCTGAAACCCTTGCCATCACCCTCTTCGCCTCTTCCTCCATCTCCACCCAACAACAAACCAATTCAATTTCGCAAAATTCAAAACACCACAAAAACCCTACAGTTAAACCCAAATAAAAGAGAAAGATCAATGGACCGAACCTGGCACGGCGTTGGAAGAGCAAGTGGAGGCAAGGGCACTGAGGCGGTTGTTGACGTCGCCCGAGAACGAAGTGTAAGCTGAGAGACCCTCTCCTAGTCGGCGAGTGGACTCGTTCAGAGACCGATCCAACTCGGAGCACTGAGTCTGTAGCTCGGCAACGAGTGTCGAAGCTTCCGAGAGGGCATCTTTGGTGTGGAACTTGCCGTCGAGGAAGGAGAGTGCGGAGGGAGAGAGGTGAGAGGGTGCAGGCAGCGAGTCCATGAACAATGAAATCTCGAAGGTTCTGGATGGAAGTTTCTTGGCGTGCAGTTGTTCTCCGGTGTCAGATTCTGATGAGAGATTGTGTGTAATTATAATCCAATACAAATTTTAAAATGTCTTTTAAATTTAAAGTTCTACATCAATCAAAATCTAATATAACTTTATTCGATCATCTTATCTAGTTAATTGATTTAATTTAATTAATCTATTTATTTATTAAAAACAAAGATGACAAAATTTATTTCTTCTCTAACAATAGAAGTTGTGACAAACTTTTAACAAAATTTTCATTATAATTTCAATAAACATTAACAAGGTTTTCAGCTTATCACAATTTTAACAAGATTTCAGTACAATTTTAAAAAAGATCAACAATTTTTTTCCAAAAATTAACCCAGAAAAAAACACAGCAGTGAACTAATCATTTAATGATTCAATCAACACCAAGAATACCCATTTCAGAACAGCACAGGAGCATATCTAACCATTAAATGATTTAAGTTATGGAAAGGAAAGCTCGAAGATGGTTAAATCATCGCTAACAACCAGATATGCGTTCAATCTTCCCAGAATCAAGCAACAATTTAGCAATCGTCAACCACAATTTCAAATTCAAAATCAACAACAACAAAAATTATATGATTGCAAATTAGTAATTACAATGGAGCAGCAACACAGATTCGGCAACAACAGAACCAACCGCAACAACTAAAAAACTTCATGCCAAAATTCAAAAATCAGAGATGCAGTAGAAGAAGTAATAGAACTGTACATTGAGAGTTTAGATCTAAGAAATTCAATTGAGCAAAACGCGACCTCACACACTGTGGATCTGTTCCGCACGAGAGGAATCAGACACTTTGAGATGGTGGCGCGACGAAGGCGACGGCTACGACGACGAAGCTGCTAGACGAAGACGACGGGTGGCCGTTTGAGCCTTTGAGATGCTTATTTTGCTTTGAGAGGCTTTGTTTGCTGAATCAGGAAGGGGCTATGGGGAGGACGAAGCTGAGCGAGGTTTTTTTTTTTCTTTTTTTTTTTTTAAGTCTCGCGAAACGGCGTCGTTTAGTTTGAACTGGCCGGTTCCAGTTCAGATTCGGCCGTCCGATTCCCGTCTGGTTCGGCAGTTTGCTTCCGGTTCACGTCTGAGCGGTTTCTGTATATGTACCGAATCATTTCCCTTACGCTCTGCGATGAGACGTTAATGAGAACGGCGCCATTGAATGGAGAGTACAGCATGAAATTCATTCATTTAAGATCCAAGGAATGAAGGAGGTTGTGAAGGTAAGAGGAACATTGCGGTGGTCAGGGAGTGATCAAGCTGTCCGCGCAAGGTCTGTCGAACAATGGCGTGCACGGGATGGACCAGGCAAAGATTGAAGCAGCAAGTCAGCAACAAGGAAGGGTACGAAGCTTGGTTGGAAGATTTAATGGTGTTCCCCGGCGAAAGAAGAACATTGACCGGCGATAGGACTTCACCAGAATCTATCTCGTTAACCTCTGAGGCGGAACTTCTTGCCGAGGTGATGCCAGCAGAGAGACCTGATTCGGATCTCATCAACCGATTCGCGACTTGAATTCAGACCCGAGGATCAACTGGAAAGAGGCTGGAAAGAGGGTTAACCATAGTCATTGCATGGTGGGCTGGTGGCCATGGAAAGAGCTTCTCGGCGCTAAGGTTCAAAATTCTGAGAGAGGAAAAATCAATTTGGGGTTTGGTTCGGGCGGGTTGGGGTAGTGGGTTCGGGTAGGGTTTTTGGGCTTAGCCCAAGACCAAAAAAAAAAAGGTGAACTCCAAATCTTCATCTTTAGATTCTGGTGTTTGTTTGACCAAAAAAAAAAAAGATTCTGGTGTTTGTCAAAGTCAAATTTCTACTTAGAAAAAAATGAAAAATTACTATCAAACGGTACCAAAATGAGTGGCGCGTTTTTACCTGCAGCCACCGTTTACGTGTTACCATGGATGACGTTCTCCATTGAAATCTTCAGTGCATAACCAAACCAAACCAAATTACGGATCTCTCTCTCTCTCTCTCTCTCGTTGCAGTGTAGCTCTCATATCTGCAAATGGCCGATGCTCTACTTGGAATTGTCGTTGAAAACTTGCACACTTTTCTGCGGGACCAGCTCGCAACCTTCTATGGTGTTCAATCGCAGATCCAAGAACTATCCAGTAATCTCACTGCAATCCATGCTGTAATTCAAGATGCTGAAGAGAAGCAGATACGAGCCACGCCGTTAAGGATTAGTTGAACAAGCTCTCTGATGCAGCCCACGTGATCGACGATTTGCTGGATGAGTGTTCAATAAAATTTAACGCTCAGCAAATCCCGCACGGAAATTGTTTTCTTGTTTCAATCCAGAGATGATTTTGTTTAGTTTGATATTGATAAGAGGATGAAAGTTATTGGAGATAGGTTCTGCCAGATTGATGAAGAAAGAAGAAGGTTTGAGTTGCAGCCAGGGGTTGTAGAGAGGCTTCAAGAAGATGAGGAATGGCGCCAGACGAGTTCTCTCATCACGGAGCAGAGAATTTATGGTAGACACCAGGCATTAGAGACTATTGTAGAGGGTGCAGAGGAAAAGGCTTTTAAGTCCTTGAAGAAGCTGACTTTGTTCCGGTTGCCAAATTTGGAGAGGATGCTGAGAGATGAAAGAGCAGACTAGCAGAGATGCTCCCACTTCTTTCTGAATTAAGCATCTCATGTGTCCCCAAATTAAAATTGCCTCACCTTTCGATCTGTTTCACAACTTCAAATTCAAGGATTGAGGTCTGTATTTGATTATAATGGTAATAAGGGCATTGCTTCCTTCCCTGAACCGATTTTAAGACCCTAAGAATTGAATATTTCTATGAAAAGGTATTACTAGATGAACTTGAGTCTCTTTCAGAGAATGTGTTGCAAGGTCTGAGTTCTCTTCGAATTTTGAAGATTATGTGCTGTGATAGATTAAATTCCTTGACAGAAGGTATGAGGCACCTAATGCATCTTGAGCGCCTTGAGATTTGGGCTTGTCCAGAGCTGGTAGCTCTGCCAAGTAGCATGAATCAGCTAACTTCCCTTCTTGATGTTACAATATTTGGTGAGGACAATAACCCTATCATACCAGAAGGGTTACAATACATCCCTTCCCTCCAAATTTTGACTCTATATGATGTAGATTCATTGCCAGAGTGGTTGGGACATGGCTTCTCTTCCACAGTTACACATTGGTTTGTGTCCTGAGTTAAGGTCACTGCCCAGTGGCTTTCGGCACCTGACCAACTTGCATAAGCTATACATTAATGAGTGCCCGAAGCTTGCAAAGCAATGCAAGAGAGAAGCTGGGGAAGACTGGCAAAACATTGCTCACATCCCACATTTCGAATTGGTTGCAATGCAGTAAGAGACATTTTGTGGTAAATTCATCTTTGTTTCCTTTCTTCGTTTTCCATTGATTTGTCGCATCTGTCCTTGTAAAATAATATCCTATCTTTTGAACGATATTTCAAATCCTTTTTGCAGATAAAATCAGTACTAAATGGAATCCAAGGAAGTCAACCAGAGATCAGAGTTATTATCTCACTCCAGATTACGAATTTGACAGAATGGTTGATCAGCTCTGAGTGAAAAGCAAATAGATGGAACCAATATTTGCACATGTCATTGCCATGTTCTGCAACATAAAGAATTTTACTTGTGGACGAGGCGACCAGCCACTGAAACAATGGTTAGCATTGGCCATTGAGTAACATAACTCTTTCAATTTTTACTTTTTATTTTTTATTTTTTTTAATCTTGAAGAAATGTTTATCTATTCCAGTAAATGCCAAATGAGTGACTTAATTACTATGCATTCTTGTTTTAGATAAGTCTAAGAATGGTCGAGCTAAATAGATTTACTAAATTGCATGACTCGAATTTCCGTTCCCTGATATTATTTGTGATCGAGTTATAAGTTGATGGATTATGTTATTGTTTGGTTAGGATATCTTAGAATAAATCTTCTTTCTTATATAGAATAAAAAGAAAGGGCAAAATGAAAAGCTATACCATCTTACTGATATGACAGATATAGTATGTAGACCATAAGTAAAACCTTTTTCCTCTATCAAGATTCCAACATGACTTTATTGGATCTGGAAGTGCACATATTTGGAGTAGCATTTGGCTGTACGATACAAAAGCATCGCCTACCTATCATATTCTCCCCCTTAATAAGCAAAGTCGGCTCTTGTGATTGACATATATCTAATTTAGTTTTCTAGGTTAGTATTAGATTGATTCTATCATTATGTATAAAGTTTGTAGGCTCATCCAGTCGTATACATTTCAGACTGATCAATTATATAGAAGTTTTCTTTGTTTTCCTAATTTCCTTTCATAACCATAACCTATCATTTTCTATGATGATTAGCCATGATTCTTAACAAGAAGATACCAAGGTTTGCATCTTTATTTGTTGGTTTCATTCTTACTACTATTAAAATAGTCACAATGATTCAGAAGTTGGAATATTGATGAATGTTTCCACCAAACCAATAGAAAGAGTAAACTAAGTTAAACTTAGCTAGCAAACTGAGTTGCATTTCATGTAAGTAGATTTGGCCTACAATACATAAGAATTCAAAGACTTGAGTAGTGTATCAGTATCTCACACTGAAAGAGGGTAGACATAAAGTCAAAGAATAGAAAAATAAGGCAGTACCAATTATATTGACTACCAAAAACACAGAAACTATCACAAACACTAATCTGATAATGCAAAAATTCATGCGCTTTGAAGAGACAGTAAACAAACACGAAAGAAAATAATCAATTTTTGATCGCACAATTTTTTATGGTTGATTATCTGAAAAGCAATGATGGATTTGAGTTGAGAATACATTGAGAGTGGTGTCGTCCTCTTTGTGCAAACCTGTGAATTTGCAATCCAAACTACCCTCTCTAAACTCACAAATTCTTGCTTTAATCTCTGAAAATGGCAACTGATGCTTTGCTTGGAATTCTCATTGGAAACTTGAACACTTTTGTCAAGAATGAGATTGCAGCACTTTCGGGTGTTGACTCACAGATCCAAGAGCTGTCTGATAATCTCGAGGCAATCCGTGCATTGTTCCAAGATGCTGCAGGGGAGCAATTTACAAGCCATGCCATGAAGGACTGGCTGAAGAAGCTTTCCGATGCTGCATATGTGTTGGAAGATATCTTGGAAGAATGTTCAATGGAATCCAACCGTCTTAAAAGTGAAGGGTGGTTAGCCTGCTTCCATCCCAAGACTATTTTGTTTCGTCATGCTATCAGCAAGAGGATGGAAGACATGGTCGAGAGGTTCCAGCGTATTGATGATGATAGGAGAAGGTTTCAGCTGCCTCTGGGAGTCAGACAGAGGCAACAAGAAGATGATGATCTGCGGCAAACTAGTTCTGCCATCACTGAGCACCAGATGTATGGAAGAGACGAAGATAAACAGAAGATTGTAGAGTTTCTTACAAAGCACGCCAGTAGCATTGATGGCCTCTCTGTATCCCATTGTTGGCATGGCGGGACTTGGAAAAACAACACTTGCTCGATGGGTCTTCAATGATGAGAGGGTGATCCAGCATTTTGATTTGAGAATTTGGGTTTGTGTTTCCACAAACTTCAATATCATGAGAATTCTACAGTCCATTGTAGAATCCTCCACTGGAGTGAACCTAAACCTCTCAACTTTAGAAGCAATGCAAAAAATTCAACAAGTGTTGCTGGGCAAACGGTATTTGCTTGTTCTAGATGATGTGTGGGACAATGTCAAATGGGAGGACTAAAAGTCTGTGTTGCATTGTAGCGGAACCAAAGGTGTCTCAATTTTGGCCGCTACGCGAGATCAAAAAGTTGCATCCGTCATGGGAGCATGCTCTACGCATGACTTGCAGCCTTTGTCTAAGGACGACAATTGGTTATTGTTCACACACTATGCATTTGGTGCAGCCAACAAGGAGCATGAAGAGTTGGCGGAGATGGGCAAAAAAATCGTGAAAAAATGTGTAGGTTCTCCTCTGGCAGCTAGAGTTCTTGGAAGTCTTTTTCGCAATGAAAAGGATGAAAAACAGTGGCTCGATGTGTTGAAGAGTAAGTTTTGGGATATTGATGATCTCATGGGTGCTTTGAGAGTAAGTTTTGTGTTTCCACTCGCATATAACCCTCTTTAATATGACCAATTATGGCAAAATTGAACTTCAACGTTGTTCATAAAACTTGCATCCATTTGTAGCAAGATACTGTTTGGCTTTTTCCACAACCTGAAAATTCTATGTTCAATCATACTGAGACATCTCTTCATTTTTTTTCATTGAAGCTGAGGTTGCAGCGTAGGCATGAGTGCATGCAAATCACCCTTGAAGAAGAAAGTAGTTTTCCGGTTCTATTAAGATTCCCAACTTTCTTGACCTTTCATATTCAAGTTCACATATTTGAAGAAGTGTTTTGCTGTTAGTTTTGCATTGAAGTACTACCTTCTCATATTCTGCCCCTCAAGCAAAGTGGCTCTGGTGTGTGTTTTGCATTGACCTTTTGAGACAATATACTATGTTGGAACTTTATATTTTGAATATGTGGTCCTATTTTTTATTATTTATGATTATTAGTCTAAGTGGTACTTAGATTAGTTTGTAAAGGTTGGTGAAGGAATCTGTATTGGACAGTTATTTTGTATCTCTTTCTTTGAAGTACCTAACTTTTTATGACTGAAGTGAAGGCAGGTATGTGGTTGTTATATTTCCTTGTATCATATTTATATGGTTATGAAGTTTTCAACAGAGCTGAATTGAAAAAAAGGCAACCTGCAACTAACTATTTTTCAATAAAACTGGATAGGTAATAGATGAACAAGAACCTAAAGAGAAATAGATTTAGGGTGAGGATGAGGAGGTAGATTTTGAATTGTGACAGAATGCATCAAAGTAGCACAAAGTTAAATTTAGTGTGATTTGACAAAAATAGTTGCTTATTGGAACTAGTGATAAGCCTAATTATAAGAATCCCACCCACTTCATTTACAACACATAGGTACCAACTGCATCAAGATGGTTAAATTCTTAAAGTTGTCGCATAATTGGAAATAAAATTTAAGCTTTTAGTTCTAAAATTCAAAATCCATTAGAATTCTGCCTATGCTCTATGGCATATATTTTTTTATTTCATAAAAATATATTTTAGTAAACCCTGAATGGTCATTGTCAAAATTCATAAATATCTAAAGATTCGAATGAAGTATTAAATCAACATGATAATTAATAATTCTTTTGTTGATCCCTTTGTTGAAAACTTTTTGTCCCACAACATTTAACAAGTGACTATTTTTTGTTCAAAATATTTAATTATTTAATATTTACTTCTTAAAAAACTAATAAGATGCTTGAGATATGATTTCATATAATAAATAAACATAAGAAAGTAGCATATATTTGATAAGATATAATGTAAAAATGAAAGCAATTTAAATTAATAGAGTATATAGCAGGGGTGAGAAGATATGATATATAGATCCAATGACTCAATGAGACTGACTATAAAAATGGATAGTTAATGCGTAATTAGGGGTGTATATGGTAGAATGAAATTTGGTTTGTCTTAATCTAAATTCGATCTTAAATAATGATCGGATTTATTTTTGAGATTCTTACCGATTTTAAATTTGGTAAAATCATGCTATTTTTGAATTACACTAAAATCGAGTCTAGACCGATAAAATCTGAGTCTTAATAAATTTATGTTAAAAATTTATGATATACTTATTTATAAAAAAAAATATACTTATTATAAAAAATTAATATCCATATTTAAATTTGAATTTGTTTATAAATTCTAAATAGTAAATACAGAATCTACCTGTTCATACCCTGGCCCAATAAATAGGACCCAGGATCCAAGCAAAGAAGCCCAACCCAAAGGGGTTGGCCCTCCCCCAGTACCAGCCTTCATCCCCAGAAGTCGGTACTGAACACGACCTACTCCAAAGAAGTCGGATACGAGGGTTAGCTGGCAGATAACACTCATTCGAATGAGTAACCGCCCCTAGAAACTCTCTAACCACTTCATAGAGCCATATCTTAACCTCCCTAAGATATGGGAACGGTTATCCACCTAAAAAGGTGGCACTACTTCAGCGGTGGTTATTGGTTCACCACTATAAATACCCTGACATCCCTCAGGTATCACTAAGTCCCAATACTTTCTCAACTTGCTCACACTCTTGCTAACTTAGGCATTGGAGTGTCATTGCAGGTACCACCCCCCATTCTTCCAGACGCACAAGTCGAACGGAGGAACACCGAGTTTCAGGTGCACCAGCTGGCCACCTCCCTCACACGTTTGGGTCAACCAACGTCATCCGGCCCACTAATCTCCGGTTACCCACCGTAACATTGGCGCCGTTGCCGGGGACCCGAGAGATTGACCAGTGATGGCGGAAAGATCCCCTGAAGAAGGTCATGTGGAGACAGATTCTGATCAAGAGAATTTGAACACCGGAAACAATGAAGCAGATCAGAACCTCCACCAGGAAGCTAATGATCAAAATAAGGAAGGTACTTCCGGAATCAAAAATCCGAAGGCAAACTCCTCGGAGGGGCGCGAGTCAGAAAAAGAAGGACCCCCTCTCGCTAGTGAGCTTATGGGGCTAATTCATAGCCGCCTCGAGCAGCTAGAGCAGGAGCGGGAACGACAAAGGGAAGCTGAAAAGAACCTAAAAGAGGAGATGGAGCGACGAAAAGAGTTAGAAAGAAAACTCTTAAAGTTAGAATCCTCCCTCAAGGGTCGGAATTCCCAAGGCGATAGAGAAGATTCTCCCTTAGGAGAGAAAGATCCGTTTAGCGAGGACATAATGAGGGCAAAAGTTCCGAGAAACTTTAGAAGCCCCGATATGGACCTCTACGATGGAACCACCGATCCAAAGCATCATCTGAGCAACTTTAAAAGTCGGATGTATC
>NC_029787.2:80378556-80407253 GCF_000816755.2 Arachis ipaensis
AAACAAAATCACATTAATTTATATTAATAATTAATTTTAAATTTTTTAAATTCAAAATTTAAAAAATTTAAAATTGATTAAGTAAACCTAATTAAAACCTATAAAAACCTTTCTCTTCTCTCTCACATTAACCTATCCACCTCCAACAATCACACACACATACCCCTCTCTCTCACCGTCATACGATCCCTAAGGCGACGACGATTTCAAGGACAGGGGGACAGCCGGAGAAGCCATGGAGGTGGTGGCGGACGTGGAGGGAGGAGGCAACGGAGGAACTGTTAATATCATCAATCAAAGGAAGTAACCATTGCTGAAATCCATTCTTCTCTGCAACTATAGCCAACTACTTTTGCTTCATCAATCAAAGGCTGCAACATTTCATCCATTGAATCAACATAATCGCTTGTGATCTTATATACAAGCGTAAATATAAATTCTGGTTTATCAATCCATTTTGAGAAATGTCGCTGGGAAGTCAATGACAAGGGATTTGCAAGCTCTTCAATTACCTAAAGTGGTTATTAAGTGTCGTTTTGATGATTAAAGAGACTGCAAATTACACAATTACAGAAATATAATAAAAACATTCATTTAATATGAAAAAAAAATATCCTAATACTTAACAAAAGAAATATCCAGTTATATTTTAGTAAAAATAATTAAATATCTATAAAATTTTAAAAAAAATATGAAATTCTTAAAGAAATAGACACATTACATTTGCAATATAAAAAAATTCGAAAAATATATAAAAGAACATCCATTTAGTATGAAAAAGAAACATTCTGATACTTAGCAGAAGAAACATCCATATATATTAACTCGTAGAGATTTTGGATTCATCCAGAGGTATTTGACTGGTTTTTGGCTAATACCCTTTTGGTTCCCTAGTATTGTTCTAGTTTTAATCATATCGTATTACCTATAGTATACTCATGAGTCGTTTGCGGATATGGATTTTTCTCCAAGTTTAAAATTTTTTTCAAAATAAAAAATTGTCATATCAAGTAGATAAGTGAAAGGTGTTATAAGTCAAAGAAAATCTTTAAAAATAGAAGAGTAAAGTATCGTTTTTATTCGGGTTAAGTTCGATTTTGGTCTCTAACGTAGAGGTCGAAAATCGGAATCGTCCTTAACTTTTTTTTTTTTGCTACAAAATGGTCCCCAAAGTTTCATTTTGTTTTAAAACCGTCCTTCGGACCAAAATGCCCCTATCCCTTCTTCCCCAAAATCATGCAAAGCACCGGCAGAAACACAAGCATAAGCACCCAAAATCGAACTTAACCCTTTTTATTCCCAACGTTTTGGGTAAATTTCAAAATTGTCCCCAACGTTTCAATCGTCCTATTTAAGTCCCTAACGTTTCAAAATTGACTCAATGTTGTCCTGCCGTTAGGGATCAGTTAACAGAATTGACGGCGGGACAAAATTGAGACGATTTTGAAACATTAGGGACTTAAATAGGACGAAAACATTAGGGACAAAAATGATACATAGAAATAAATTTTAATTTTATCCTTCAATAATATCAATTTTTTACTGTACATAGTATTCAATTATTTTTTAATCACATCTAAGTAAATTACAGTTAATCACACTACTTTCATTCTAAATAAATTATTTTTTATAATTTTACTCTTAAAGTAATATAATTTTTTTATAAATAAATAAATTTTACACTTTCATTCTGTAATATGATTAAGTGTAATTTACTTATATGTGATTAAAAAATAATTGAATACTATGTACAGTAAAAAATTGATATTATTGTATCGTTTTTGTCCCCAATATTTTCGTCTTATTTAAGTCCCTAACGTTTCAAAATCGTCTCAATTTTATCCCGCCGTCAATTCTGTTAACGGATCCCTAATGGCAGGACAACATTGAGTCAATTTTAAAACGTTAGAGACTTAAATAGGACGATTGAAATGTTAGGGACAATTTTGGGATTTATCACAAACGTTGGAGACAAAAACGATACTTTACTCAAAATAGAAATTAGATAAATTGTGATTGGTGGGAGTGTGAGATGGTATAGTTATAGGAAAGAGAGAAAGTAGAACATGACCAATCGCTAAAATGTCAAATGGAGGGGGATAGATCTATAGCTCACTCCCACTTCTCTTCTTCTCTCCAATTTCAAACCCTCTCCTATAGTCTTGGACCATCAACTCGCCTCCAGAGATCATGGAGAAAATCCATAGAGACGTAGAGAGGCACCGAGGAGCAACCATCGAACGGTGTCATCAAAACTGTAACACTCCATTACCCTAAGTCTTACCTCTAGCCGTAAAGTAAAGGATAGCAAAGTGTCACGACAGTTCTAAAACTTATAATATATATATATATATATTCAAGAATTTATATATCTTGAAGGCCGATGAAGGAATAACAGCTCAAAGTCGCATAAAGCGGAATTACGAAATACGAAGCATTCACACACGATAACTAAACGTGTAAGCACAGATAGAATAAGACATATATATAAGTATGATATACAAAAGAGGACTAGTCACAGCTTGCGGAGTTTAGGCCAGCTAGTCAAACTGAATACAACAGATTTTTTGAAGTTTAAAACAGCTTATACAACTTATCTCTCAAATCAAGCCTCTAAGGCCATAAAGTCTAAAACAGAAAGGTGAGAGAAAGTACTACAGCAAAATAATCAAAAATACTAAAAAGATAACAAAAGATCCTCCGCTCTGTCACCATCCCCCAACTCACCGAGGTGGGTTACGACCTGCATCTAAAAAATAACAATAACATATGGTATGAGAACCAGAGGTTCTCAATATGGTAACAGTGCCCAATATATAAGATGTAAGGTTCCGGGACGCCAAAGGCAATCCTAGAACTTCACACCAATACAGATATTCAAGCTTAAAACAAATAATTAACTTAAACTAAACACCATAAGTAGGGTTATCTAAACTTAGGGGGATTTCTAACTAATACTAATCACATCGTTGTATCCCACAGCCTTTACCAACCTAACCTCCGTGCGATCCCATCGCCACCATCTACCGAGCCTCCTTAATCCCAGCAGAAAACACATGTAATGCAGACAAGTAAAGCACAAGTAATGTACATATACAGCAAGTAAACAAATAGCAAATAGACATGTGATTCATTTAGGCATAAGTGAAGTTAAGTAAAGCAAACAAGCATATAGAAGATGCATATGATGAATGCCTGTCCTATTGGCTCGTGATATCACTTGTCGGTCCATAAATGCCAACCCAACACATCTTTCCGGATGTAGCCTTCCTGCCACACCCAGAGATATAGGCTCTGCACACTCATGCAGCAGGAAAATTTGCCACGCCGGAGATATAGGCTCCGCACACTCATGCAGCAGGGAGTCTGCTACGCAAGAGATATAGGCTCTGCATACTCATGCAGCAAGGAAGGAAACAACAACAACTGTCTCATCATAAATCATTCCAAAGATATAGTATTGGGCACACTCTTGCAGCAGAAAAACTGCCATGCTAGGGATATAGGCCCTGCACACTCCCATATAATCCAATAATTTCATCATTCCTTTCCAAGTTCTCAACTCATCATAACCATCACTGGTTTTCAACTTCTCAAATTCATCGTAAGCATTCCCATTCCTCAAAAATCTCTTCAACCATATACTTCACAACTCAGCATTCACCAATTCAAGCTAGGATTTACACAAACTTTCCAAAACCTATGTCACCGGCTCTAAACTCAACTAAAAATATCCTTTTTATTCCTTTATTATTTTCTCTCTTGATTTAAGACCCTAAAACTGGCAAAAAGGTTTCAAACAAGTGTTACGGAAGTTTACAAGCTAGCTGGGAGGGTAAAACAGTTAAAAAAGGTTTTCTTTAAAAAATAGGGTAGTGTGCGGATGCATAGGTTGTGCGTACATACGCCCAGAAGAGTTTTCCCAACTTGTGCGTACGCACAACTTGCAAATTTCACAGAATGTGTGTGTGCACCAGAGTGTGCGAATGCTCTGAATAGTAGACATATCCCTGTGTGTGCGTGCACACTAAAATGTGCGTATGCACGTTTTTCTAAAAATCACAGGGTGTGCGTACACACAAGTCAAAATATAGCCACTGTTCAGAGCACGCGCACACAAACCAGAACTCACAATTTCTACAACATCACAGAAATTATATTTTTGACGCCAACTTCCAATGATCATATCTTCTTCTACAAAATTTCGATTTCTACAAAATCTATACCGTTTTAAAGCTCTTTGAATTATCTTTAATTTGATATAAAATTTAATCAATTTCAAAAACTGTAGCTCAAGATATGATCCGCCAAAGTTGGCCTAAATCTATTTTTACCAAAAGCACTAAAAACTCAATTTCACCAAATCTCTCAATTCAAAACCAAACTACTCACAACCCAAATAATACCAAAACAACACAAAAGTCTTTACCATTCATTCCTCAAACCCAACCATCAATAACATCCCAATTACACTATTTCACACCATCAAAATCATTATTCACCAACATCTAAATTCAACCTAAATCACATCAAAGCTCCTAAATTCCATCATTATTCAACCATACATCATCCAAACCTTAATAATTTCAACTTCTTCAATACTTATCAATCCAAGCATCAATTTATCATCATTAAAATTCATAATCCACATTATTTATCAACAATAATATCATAATATCATCAAAATCATCCTACACCATCAATTCATAATTTTCAACGACCAATCCAATCCTATCCTAAGGTTCACTAGCCTAAGTGTCCAGAAACATTACATATTACATAAAAGAAACCGAAATCATACTTTGGCCGATTTCCAAAATGCACCAAACGCCAAGACGAAGCCACCAAGCTCGATCCAAAGTCTCAAACCAACTCCAACAAATACCAAAACTCAATCTAACATCATATAACATACCAACATCAAACCTAGGGTTTACAAAAATAACTAAACATAAGAGTTTAGTGAAATCTTACCTTACTTAACGGTATTAGGAGCAAAACCCAACAATATTCCATTGCTAGATCACCCCTAAACAAACAAAACACAAAGAAACTCAAAAATCCAAAGTCATTTTTGAATTTTGGGCTATGGAAGAAAAATGGAGCTAGAGAAAGAGTTTCTTACCAACAAAACTTAGTTAGAAATGACGGGCTCGGCGAGAGCTTTGCGTGGCCGCAAACGAATCATCAATCGGAGCTCCGTAGTTCAAGTTATGAGCAAAACAAGGTGATGAGTGAATAGTAACCAAACCCTCATCTCCTCTCTTCTCCATCACCGTCCCTCTCTCACTCTCTATGTATAAAATGAGCTGAAAGCTCATTAAACACACATATATATGTTGGACCTTAGGCTTAGTCTAACCCGTTAGTGTTTTAGGTTCGTTTGGCCCACTTTGGGGCAAAATCTTTAAGATTAGCGCCCGGTTTTCGGTTCTAAATTATTTTTATCTTTTCAAAACAATAAATTCAAATTTTTAAAATCTTATTATTTTTTTCTCAAAATATAGTATCGGACAGATTAGAGCTGGTACTGCCGGTTTAAGTGCCAGTACGCATTTTTACAAAAAATTTGCCGCAAAAGATACATTTTACCACTCAGAAAAATTCATTGAAATCAAGTTTCACCTTTTTATTTTCAAAATATCATTTCTATATTTTTGAACCTATTTCGGACAATTAAATTATTTTATTAAAGCGGTTAAGTCGGTTCTTACAAGAACCAACAACAAATTCCTCATGAGGGACCAGCAGCGTGCTCACCATCCTAGGGACAAGATGAGCAGCGCGATGAAGCTTGAACACAACCTCTAGAATCAAAACCAGCGACAGTGTAACACCCTCACTATCAGAGTGTCACGCTTCCGGCTACGCCGCTTTGATAGCAAGAGTATTACGACGAATTTATATACTTAATAATAAAATAGGAGCCTTTGATTCGAAACCGCATCGCTCTGTTTTCTTTTGAAAAACCGGAAAAACACTTTATCTTGAAAACAAACAAGCATATACATATATACAAAACTTATTACATAAGTAGCTTAAGAATATAATATACATACAAAAACATACAATTTCTATCCCTCTTACAAAATACAATATTGATGTCGAGGGAAAAATAAATAATAATTAAACTAAGATAACAACAAAATCGTATAAACAAAATGCGATTAAATTCATCGTAAGCCTCTTCATCCACCTCCTGAAAAGATAAAGCTGTAGGGGTGAGAACCTAACCAGATGGTCTCACCATGGAGTTTCAAAGTTATTATAAGAAGATATTTAATAAGAAAATAGTTTTCAAGCTTAGTGATTATCGTTGTCTTATGAATCTTTTAAAAACTGACGGTTTAACCATCCAAAAACTTAAAATATTTTTAAAAGAAATCAGTTAATTATTCAAATTCAAAACCTTTTTTTTTCGTATAAGAAAAATTTTAAAAAGTTTCATAGACTATATGAATGACAAACTTGTTCCAAGAATAGGTTCATTAAGTCTATGCTGAACCAGCTTGATTTTTCATACTTAACTAAACCTCAATCAGAAACCAATCACGGCCTCATGTCCATTCACGCAATCAATCAACACTTATCATCAATTCAGCACCAAAACTCAATTTCAATATTACCACACCAGAGCAAACACAGCAAAAACAAATAAGAAAAATACAGGTATAGATAGCAGTTACAACAAGTAGCTCAGATAGCAGTTAATAATAGTTAAACAATTAGGCAAACAAAAAAAATTCAAACTCAAACAAAGCATGCAAATGCATATGATGCATGTCTGCCATATGGCTTATGTGCTCATTTGTCGGTTATATAGCCAAACCCGACATGTCCGGTAGCTAACCTAGACTTCCCTGAGCGCCAGTCATGGCTCATTTTGGGTCGTGACATAGACACTGTTTCTCTATTGTGCATTAATACAATTAGAGGGAATACGTATCCTGTCACTATTAAAAGGATTATGTGCCCTGTTACCATTATCGGGAATAGATGCCCTGTCACCCTTACCACCAAAGAGAAAATACAGACATACTTATCATCAATCATCCTCAATCATGTCTCGTTTATCATATTCATTCAATTTCATAAACAAACTCAGTTTTCATCTTTCTTCTTCCTCATCCCCTCCTCGGAGTAAGTGAACAACGCCACTGCCTCTTACCCGGGGTCTCAACTCTTAATCAAATTCGATTTCGTTTTCAAATCCATTTCTCAATATCATTCAATTTATTCAAAAAATCACACTTTTAAAATCAAACCTCATCATCCTTTATTCAAATTCAATCATCATCATTCCTCCCATTCCGTTCATTAATAATTCAAACTCAAAATATAATTTTTTTTCTTAATAACTCAAACAAATCATATAATTCTTAAATCTCAATCTTTCTACAGAACCACTTTAAACGAAGTCTACAATTTTTATAAAAATTTGGGTAGTATCTCCTCTAAAATTCAGACTATGCCACCCTTACAGGTTCCATCAAAACCACATTTTCCAACCATTTCCAATAATAAGTCTTTTTTCAAAATCAATCAGCTCCAATATTGAATCATTTATAAAATCAAAATAATTCAAAATCAAACCACTTCCAAAATCAAATCATTTTCAATGCCGATCCATTTTCATTATAAAATTAATTCCAAAAATCACCTTTCGTAAATTTTAACCAAGTAACTTTACAAATCAATTTCTTATCCACAATCGCACACCACTCAAGCAATCAGTAATTAAATTCAGCAAACAACCACATCCATAAGACAAACATAATAACAGAAATATATTTTTCACATCAATATTTATTTATAACAATTTCATAATATAAAATAAACTTTAAGAAAAACCTACCTCGATAGCGACTTAACCACACGACAAAATTCCTTTCAAAACCCTTAGTTTGCAACAGCGGCGTCAACTCAAGCCCTCCTTGCAATAGCAACAGTTCATCAAGCATAGCATGCAAGAACCGAAACTTAATCCCTGAGATATTAACGTCATGCAAAACTCAATAACTTATAACAGAATACATATTCGCAAGCGATAAAGGTTTCTAAATAAGGGTAATTACTGTAATAAAGAAAAAACGTGAAAACGGAGCAACAGTGGCACCAGGTAGCAAGGACGCGACGCCGGTTTACCTCCAGTGGCAACGAGCTCCACAGACGGTGATGGCGGTGAGAGCAGCGGCGGCAGAAACCACCCCGCAACGCCTTCTCTCTCTCCTTCTGTCATTCTCTCTCTCTCCCTCTCCCTTGGCACATCCCTGGTTCGCGTGTTTTCCCTCTGTCAATGGCGCTCCCCCTCTTCCCTTCGATGGTGACTGACGGCGACTGCATGACGACGATGGCGACGCTCCACACTCACGCAAACTCCCCCTTCTCCGCGACACTCTCTCCTCGATCCTCCATCATCGGCGACGACGACGGCGCGGCGAGTGGCAGTGACTCCCGCCAGCGCACTCTCCCCCTTCTCCTCTCTTTTCTAATTCGCACCCTATCCTCTCTTTTCTTTCTTTCCTTTGATTTCTACTGCTGATGGGTGTTGTGTTTGTGTGTTAGCGTTTTGGAAGAACGAGGAGGGGTGTGGCGGTTGATGGGAATGGAAAAGTTAGGGTTAAGGTTTTGCGGAGTATTTAGTAAATTAGGATTTTATTTTGGGGACAATTAATAATATAATTAGGGTATAAAGTAGTATTAAAAACTAATTTTAATGCAATAAAATTATTTTAAAAAAAAGTACTATTTGTTCATCAATGTACAAATTGTATTCAAATAACTACTAATTAAATTAAAATTAGAAATAATTAAATTAATTTTTTATTTATAAAATAAAGTTCAAAATATAGTGTATAAAATTTCCATTATTTTTTAATTACTAAAACTTCAAATTATAATTAAGAAATTACTCGATTTATTTGTAAAAATCTCTGAAAATATAATCTTGATTAAATATAATAAATAGTAAATAATTTATTATTTAATTTTCAAAAATTCAAGGTCTTACATCCTACCCCACTTATAAAACTTTGTGTCCTCGAAATTAACGTAATACACAAAATATTACATAGTTTCAACATTTTTCTTTTAAAACACCTCATGGAAAAAGCAAGATGTCTCAGCTCATATATATACATATATAGTTTTAAATACTTCAATTTTCATATGACATAAAGATATAAGGGTAAAAAGGTGATGCGAAACAGAGATTACAAGGTAAATTTGATGTAAAAGATGACATGGTTCAAACATGCGATGATAAAGCAAAACGATAAAGGTCATAAAACAAGATGGGGTTAAAACGACATGCTTAACGTATAACGACCCAACTTCCAGTACGTCATGATCGTACCAAAAGTAAGGCGTTACTAACTTGTTTTCTTTATTAACTATTTAATATTGAGCCTTTCGTTCGATATCGCGTTTCAATCTTTAAGAAAATACCAGAAAATTTTGTTTTTAATTCATTAAAAATCATATATCAAGGATCACCAAGTAACGATAATCACATAATTACTAATAATAATAAATCTTATACAAGTAAATCAAAATAAAACTCAAATACAACACCTATCCCTCTGTATAAAATAAAAATCTTAAGCAATAAGTGAGGGAATTCTATGAAAGTGACTTAACTCATAAATAAAGTCAATAATTGTCCGCAACTTCAAACTGAGTCTTCGAACCTGTGTCATTGAAAGGGTGGAAGATTTTGTGGTGAGAACAAACCACACGTTCTTAGTAGGGATGAGAATACCATCAAAGCAAAGAAATACTTGCAAATAGAATTAATTCCATTATAAAACAGTTTATCCTTAAAATAATCGTTTGGAAAAAACTTTATGGAAAAAACTTAATTTAAAAGATCGTAAAGAAGTTTTCTTTAGTTTACAATTCAGTAAGGCGATTGGTTTAAAGAAATGTAAAGGACCAAGGACGTGCCTAGGGACTTCCTATCCAACTTACCTCGCTCACTCCTATCCAAACAATACATACATTAGAATACTCAGGCAACACTTAGTCTACCTGTCTCACCCCTTATTACCACATATAAGAAATCACCATCATCACGCCACCACCAAAAAGAGTCTCTCAGATAAACATACACGTACAAGACAAAGAAAGAAATTACAGATGGAATTCAGTAAAACAAGTAGCAGATAAACATGGCTAGGCAATTAGGCAAATCAAAACAAATGCACACTCAATCAAAACATACAAATGCATATGATGCATGCCTGTCCTATAGCTGATGAGTTTCATCTGTCGATTATATAGCCAACCTGACATGTCCTGGTAGTTAACCATTAGACAGTCCCTCTGTGTGCGCATCCCCAAGCTCAAAAATAATATCCATGGAGTCAAACTCTAAGCTCAAATATAATACTCCATGGAGTCAAACTCCAAGTTCAATAATATTCCATGGAGTCAAACTCTAAACTCAATAATAGAATATTCAAAATTCATATATATATATATATGCATGCCCATGGGGGAACCCGGGGAGTTAAAATGCCCGGTCATATCTTGCAACAGAGGGTCAACAGAGTATGGAGTCTCAACCTAGAGCAAGTGGTGACAAGCCACTGCATCTACCTAGGAAAACTCGTGTCTCAGATAATTCAAATTCATAAGCCATATGAATAATTCAACCATAATTCATCAATATCCACATCAATCTCAATCTTATCTCATTCATCACCACACCCCAATCATACTCATCATTATCTTCTCCCTTAATAATGAAATCACCATCAAACCTCCATCAAACCAGTTGTCACTAATTACATCTTAATTCAAGTACAACTTTCAAACTTACTCACTTATCCCTAAATCCTTGAAATTATACTTAAATTACTATTTTAGAGTCTTTAGCTAGTTAATCAAATTTCTTTTTGTTATATTAAAAATCAAATGAATTAAAATTACATTTGACCAAATCAAGAAAATCCAATTCTCCTTAAAATCCGTAAAAGTATTCAAAATTTATCCCTTCTGATGATTAATTCAAATCAAATTCATTTTTGAAATCATAACCAAAATTCTTTCAAATTCTTAGAAAAATTCCGGCAGCACCTTTCCTAAAAACTGGAGTTTGTCACCCATCACAGGTCCCTTCTTTTCAACCCCAACTCATCAAAACCAATATTTCAAGTCAACATTTTCAAATTCGACATTCAAAACCAGTCATTATCATTTTCAATCCAAAATCCAAAATCAATGTAACCAATCAATTTTACCAGAAATTCAGTAAACAACCAATCACCAATAAATATAACCTTTCAATCACAATAGAAAATAATTTATATTCAAAATACTCATCTATCTGCATTAATCTACTAAACTTGTCAGGTATTCAAAGTCCAAATTATTTTTATTTTAAAACAAACCCTACCTCAATTTAGTCAAACCTGCATAGATTAAACATGACAACTCCCTTCCTTTTTTGTTTCATGGCAGCAGCAGTGACTCCCACACAACCAGAACGACAGAGGTAGCAACCGGAATAGCAACAATGTTAGTCCTCATAGCAGTGATCGGGGTTATAGCAAAACAGAAGATTCAATTTAGATAGAAATAAAGAGCAATCACAGCCTTGAAGATCTCAAGACAAGGCACATACCGGAATCAACTCAGAACAAGCATGGCAGTGATAATAAAACGTGTAAATGGACCATAATTAAGGAAAAGAGCAAACCAGAATTGAAGTAACAATATCAAACTCATCAACAGCAGCTTTAACAGTTTCCTGATGGCATCAACACTATCCCCTATGACGGTTCTAGCAGCGAACGGGAAAAACAGAATAGCAGTACTAAACAGAGACATTGGTTTCCTTAGTTAGAACAGGAGAAAGACAAAGGAACATGATAGAAACAGAGAAAGGATTAAAGCTCACAGTCTAAAAACTGAAGCAATTGGAACCGAATTAGCAACTTCAATGATAGCTTTGTCGACGGGAATAGGCACAATAGCAACAGTTCTGACCCCAATTGATGGCAGCAACGGCGGTGGCGTTTTTGACGGCGATGGCCAAGGCTCCGATCAGCGGCAGGACTTGGCGGCGGTGGAACCTTCTTCCTTCCTGATAGAGAGGATTTTGCATCGGTTCGGAATTTCTCAAAAACAAGAATCACTTCGTCGGTAGCATAGTCCAAACTGGCAATTAAATCCCATCAATCAAAGTTTAAAATTTCTAATTCAAATTAACCGAGAGTAATCAAACCTCGGGTCGTCTTCCCTAGGAACTAATGCCTAAGAGCGTATAATTTTGGTTGCAAGAAAGCAAAGGGGTTTTCAATAAAGAAGCAAACAATAAAGAGATAAAAGAACGATCAAAATTGCAATTAATAAACTAATAAAAGAACTAAAAGAACTATGTATGTAATATGAACAATTAAGACTCAAAAATGGTGGAAAAGTGGTTCAAAACATAAATGGGACCTTGACTTGTTCCTTCCCATAACCACAACAATGATAATTATGATGGATTAATCTCACTTAGTCTACCCTTAACATCGAAGAGTAAGTCAAGCGAGCATAATTGTTATTAATCCACAAATCCTAACTAACTTACTAATTACCTTAGCAAGAAGCTAGCGTTAGTGGAAACAATAACAACTAACAACCCAAGAATTATCACTAAATGTCAGACATTATGACTTTAGTAATCCATATACTCATTTTCCCAAGTCAAGGGGTGGAAATATAACCCATAATCAAAAGTAGCATTTCATCAAACACATAGTGGACATAATCATAAAACATGGCAAAAATGGGAAAATGATAAAAACTATGAACCACAAATGATCAAAATCAATAAAGGCAACTCAAACAAACATGTAATGATCAAGGATCATCAAATTCATCAACTAGAAATTCAAAATTGCAAAACTATATATGTATTGATAAAGGAAATAGAAATATAAGAAAGTGTAGAACAAGTAGTGCAATAAAAGGGGAAATTAAGAAATACTTACAATGAGATAGCAAAATCCAAGATCAAAATTGAACTATAAAATGCTACATTGAAAATCTAATTAAAACCCTAGGAGAGAATTTTGTATATTACACTACTCTTACTCCTACTATGTATTTTCTAATCTAAAAGTGAGCCCCCTTTTGATATGTGTTGTTGCCCCTTCATATAGCACTTTGATTTCAGCTTTAGCCTTCCAGAAATGGGCCAAAAAGCCCCTCAAATCGCGAGTCACGTGACTTTTTAATGAAGGCACGCGCAGGGACTTGTGCGTATGCACAGATGTGTGTGTACGCACACTTGCTGATTTTTCCTCCTGTGCGTACGCACAGAAGTTGTGCATGGGCACAGGTGCTGATTTTGACCCCCACCGAAAGTGTGCGTAGGCACAC
Organism: Arachis ipaensis; assembly: GCF_000816755.2. Taxonomy (NCBI): domain Eukaryota; kingdom Viridiplantae; phylum Streptophyta; class Magnoliopsida; order Fabales; family Fabaceae; genus Arachis; species Arachis ipaensis. The sequence goes on from NC_029787.2 coordinate 80,391,931, forward strand.
TCTGAAATGCTTCTCTCCTTTGATTTCTTCATGTTTTCTCCCAATTCCGTGCTTTTCTTCCACTCTTATCAAGCCATTCTAACCTATTACACCTGAAATCACTCATCAAAACTATCAAGGCATCGAATGGAATAAAAGTGAAATAAAATTGATTAAAATAAGCACAAAATAGCATATTTTTACAATTAGGCACAATTTAGAGAGAAAACACAAAAGCATGCTATTTACATGAATAAATGTGGATTTATGTGATGAAATACACTCAAATCAAGAAAAAATATGTCATCGAATATGGATTCATCAATTTTCCCACACTTAAACAATAGCATGTCCTCATGCTAATCACAATCAAAGGAGAAGGATAAAAGGACAAGCAACTTATTCAATGCAAATAATTATATGCATGCAACTATACTAAATGCTATCTATCTATATCTATACTATGGTTTTCTATTTAAATTGGCAAAAACAAACAAGAGAGTTCCAATCAATCCAAAATAATTCATTAGGGTTAAGGCAAGAAAATAATTCAATATGATCAATGTCCAAAGATTTGATTTGAAATTTTCAAAAACTAACAAACAACTTGCAAGAAAACATAAGATATGGGATGGAAACATAGAATTAAGCAATTGAACCCCTCACCGGATGTGTTTACGCTCTAATCGCTCAGTGTTTAGGGCTTAATCACTCAATTCTCCTCTAGTCATGTTTTCTAATATTTGCTAGTCATCTAACAATCAACACATACTTGATGCATGAATGCAAATATCATAAAGTCTTTGGAGGGTTGTAATGGGACTAGGGTAAGGATAGGATTAATATGGTTAAGTGGACTTAGTAAATTGGATCTTTGATTAGCTCAAGTATCCTACCTAATCATATATTAACCTATTTACACAAAAGAAAATAACCTAACTTCCCATTCATTTCTTTTCTCACATTCACTCATGTATCTTCTTTCTAATTCACACACATATGCATTCTTTATTTATATTTTTCTTTTCTTTTTTTTCTCTTCTTTTTTTTTCAAAAAGTATATACACCAAAATTTCTCTTTTCTTTTATCATTAAAAAGATATGCATATGTTTCTAAGTAATACATGCATGAGTGTTTACCCATTTTTCCAAATATTTTCAATGAACACACAAAGTAACTTTCTACCAATGTTTCCCACAAATTCTCCCCACACTTGATTAACACACACTCAACCCAAGCTAATCAAAGAAGCAATCCAAGGACATTAATGGTTTTTCGCTTAAGGCAAATGATGTGCTTAAAATTAGAACAAAAGGGGAATTAAAGGCTCAAAAGTGGTTTACAAAGGTGGATGTAAGGGTTGGCCATATGGGTTAGTGAGTTCAATTTCAAAAATGGCCTCAATCATACTAAATGCATTCAAAACATCAAATATAGGACATAAAGACTCAAGCAAATCTAAGATCACAATCATAAAAGAGTATAGCACACAAGAATAAAATTTGTGGTTGAAAATGTATAACCACACAATTAAAACTCAAATCTCACTAGGTATTTTGTTCAAGCTCTTTTCTATGTTCCATAAGAAAAATACTCTAAGCAAGTTGAAAAATAAGTTTTTAAATCCAATCAATGGAACACCCTAGAAGAGATTTCTTGAAAGTTCTTTGTTGTTTTTACCAATTATTTCCTATACTAGGCAACATACAAATGTAAATATTTACTACCATAAAACTATAAACAAGCTAAGATATATACAAGCAACTGAGCAAAGTGCAACATAATGAAATACTAAACAAATATTTACAAAAACACAACTATCGAAACAAGAAAATGATGCAAAGTGTTTAGGAAGAGAAAATTTACGCTCCGAAAATTGCGAATTTCCCCCACACTTAAACATTGCACGGTCCTCCATGCATGCACTCAATTTGGGAGTGAAGAGGTGTGAGACTCCACCTTCAGCTGGTGGGCACTGAGGCTCGGGTTGCTGTATAAAACAAGCAAACAAGAATTGAGGAAGAGTTCATATAAGTGTGGTATGATAAAAGGCAATATGTGTATTCTAAGTGTGCACGATTTAGAACACACACATTGACCGGGTAAAAATGGCAACCACAAAAGCAAAAGAAAAAATCTGTGTTCCTCAATTAAGTGGCCTAGGTTGCAAGTGAAGAGAAGCAAAGGATTAAGGCACAAGCAAACCTAGGCAACCACAAGTAAAGTGAATTGAATTTTGAGATATTGGGTATTGAAATTGTGCAAGTGAAAGTGTAGAATTGATATAGAAGCATAATAAACAACAACCAATTCAATGATAAAAAGCAAATTACTTGTTTATCCTCAATATCATGCGATAGTCACATAATAAAGGTACTTGTTGCAAAAAGTGATAAGCTTGATAAGAATCAAGTCAAGTCACTCAAACAAATGCAAAGCAATAAAAACAAACAAGTACTGGTCATGTGATTAATTTGACATGAAAATCATGATGAACAAGTAATTTCAACTCAATTCACTTAATTCCATATGCACTTATAAAAATTTCACCTAATATGAAACAAAATGTAAATGTGCAAATCCAATTAGGTGCTAGTAATTTAAGGCAAAGTATAAGTGCATTGATGAAATTCAATCAAGAAGCAACCCAATCAACATCAAACAAACACTTGCAATTTATTTAATTAACAAACAACCAAACCAAAACTAATAAAATTACTAAAATGAAAATAAAATGCAAACAAAACTAACTAGGACAAGCATAAAAACAAAGCAAAAGTAAGAGAAAAGAGGGGTGGAGTGGGCGGAAGTGCTTTAGGGCTTAATTCAAAGTGCAATAAAATTTTTGCCCAAAATAGCACCTGTGCGCACGCACACTAGGTGGCAAATGGAAGGTGTGTGCTCGCACAAGGGTGTGTGAACGCTCTGAACAGAGAGGGGATTAAGAAGTGTGCGTACGCACAGTCGGGTGTGCATGCACAGAAGACTTTTTTTTTACTTGGGGAAAGATCATGTGTGCATGCGCACACAAGTCCGTGCACACGCACAGGAACAAAAATGGATTGGGGTTCATATGCACAGGGCGTGTGAATGCTCTCAGTAGAGGGAGTGCAAGGAAGTGTGCGTACGCACAAGCAGGTGCGTACGTATGCAATGCGCAAAAAAGGGTGAGTGTGCACACGGACAATGCGGTGCGCACGCACAGAGCGCAAAACAAAGGGAGATGCGCGCGTACAAGGCATGTGAGCACTCTCAATAGAGGGTGCACAGGCTAGTGTGTGTACACACAGGATGCAAAATTTACCGATTATGTGCGCACACACAAGGGTGTGCACACGCACGATGCCCTGTTTTTCCAAAAATTTTTCTTCAAATTCTAAGGAACTCAACCGTAGTTCAATCAAAGTTCAACCCCAATCATCCAAAAATCCATAAATGCATGATCCATATAAAAATTAATCTATGAATGCTCAAAATTAAACTAATACTAAGCTAACCAATAATAAACAAAAATGCAATAAAGTTAAACTATAAACAAAGAGAAGGGTTGGAACAATGCTACCATGGTGGGGGTGTCTCCCACTTAGCACTTTGGTTTATAGTCGTTAAGTTGGACTTGTTGAGGAGACTCTTGTTAGGGTGGCTTGTGTTTCCACTCCTCCTTGAATCTCCATCCAAGCTTGCACTTCATAGGTCCTCCGGGATCCCATATTCTAGTTTTTCGTTCTCCTTCTTGTTGATCTTTATGCTTCAAGCCGGATGGACAAACTCTCAATTTACCCTTGAAGTACCCCAATACTCTCCGAAAACCACTCAATTGTGCCTTGCATTCCACTTGAACTCCAATTCTTGAATTGGTTTTCTTGAAGACCCTTGGATTCACTTGGCAACCAACACCCTTTCCTCCACTACATGCAACAACCTAAGAAGGATCTTAAGTTAGTGATCCATCTCCAAGAGAGCATATTGATGGGGCCAATGAAGTTCATAGATGAAATTGCCACCCACTCAATTTTCTCCTTGAATGGAATTACTCTTGTAGATTCCACCTCTTGGTTGTCAACTCCTTCTTCACCAACCTCTTCCTCCTCTTCCCCATCACTTAAGTCATACCTTGGAGGTTGTGTGAAGTCCACCTCCATATCTCTTTCAAGCTCAGAAGAGGTTCATTAAGATCATTAAGGGGATTGACCAATGTGGACAAAAAATCATCAATGATAGAATCCACATCTAGATCAATCTTCCTCAATTCTTCCTCTACCTCTTCGGGTTCACTCATCCCACCTTCCTCCTCTTGTTGCAGTTCCAACCTTAGCTCCTCTTCTTCCCCTTAAGGCTTCATGTTTTCCTCTTCACTCCATTCTTTAGTTGATCCTTCACATTACTCAAGAGGAATGCCTTGATCAGATGAGCGTAATAGAACCAAGCGGTTCACCGCTTCGGCTATGGTAACCATGAATTGCCCTTGAGTCCTTCGAAATCCTTCTTGCTCTTGGAGAAAGACTTGAAGGTCTTGATGGTTTTGGGCCAAGGGTGGGAAAACTTCACATTGTGGTGAAAAAGGGATTTCATTATTTGGAGGAAAGGTTATATATGTGGGAGGTGATTCATGTTGATGAGTATATTGAGGTGGTATATGCGGAGGTGGATGATGGTATTGGTGTGGTGTTTAAAAATATGGTGATTGAGGATTATGTTGGGGGTATGGGTCATAGGTATATGGTGGTGGAGGTGCATAATCAAAGTAAAATCCACCATATCCTTGGTTTGGGTATGCATATTGGGGAGGGTTTTGCTCATTGTAGTATAGAGAAGGTTACTCCTTCCGAAATTGATACTCCAATCCCATGATGCAATCCAAAATTGAAGTTATCAAGTCCTACAAAATGATCAAAACCATACTCCAAACCAAGAGGGTGATAACTCATAGAGAAAATTGAAAATAAAAATTAAAGACATCAATTAACAAAAGAAACAAAATCTTAATTAAAAACAAAAATAATCAAACAACCCAAAAAGTATCTATTCACACTATTCATATATTTACAACAACCAAAATCATAGTGCTCAATGCACTTAGTTTCCTGGTAACGGCACCAAAAACTTGATAGAGAGAATTTTGCATCGGTTCGGAATTTCTCAAAAACAAGAATCACTTCGTCGGTAGCATAGTCCAAACCGGCAATTAAATCCCATCAATCAAAGTTTAAAATTTCTAATTCAAATTAACTGAGAGTAATCAAACCTCGGGTCGTCTTCCCTAGGAACTAATGCTTAAGAGCGCACAATTTTGGTTGTAAGAAAGCAAAGGGGGTTTTCAATAAAGAAGCAAACAATAAAGAAATAAAAGAATGATCAAAATTGTAATTAATAAACTAATAAAAGAAATAAAAGAACTATGTATGTAATATGAACAAGTAAGACTCAAAATTGGTGGAAAAGTGGTTCAAAACATAAATATGACTTTGATTTGCGATGAGTTATGGAATTCCTTCCTTGCCATAACCACAACTATGATAATTATGATGGATTAATCTCACTTAGTCTACCCTTAACATCGAAGAGTAAGTCAAGCGAGCATAATTGTTATTAATCCACAAATCCTAACTAACTTACTAATTACCTTAGTGGAAACAATAACAACTAAAAACCCAAGAATTATCACTAAATGTCGGACATTGTGACTCTAGTAATCCATATACTCATTTTCCCAAGTCAAGGGGTGAAAATATAACCCATAATCAAAAGTGGCATTTCATCAAACACATAGTGGGCATAATCATAAAACATGGTAAAAATGAGAAAATGATAAAAACTATAAACCACAAATGATCAAAATCAACAAAGGCAACTCAAACAAACATGTAATAATCAAGGATCATCAAATTCATCAACTAGAAATCCAAAATTCCGAAACTATATATGTATTGATAAAGGAAATAGAAATATAAGAAAGTGTAGAACAAGTAGTGCAATAAAAAGGAAAATTAAGAAATACTTACAATGAGATAGCAAAATCCAAGATCAAAATTGAACTATAAAATGCTACATTGAAAACCTAATTAAAACTCTAAGAGAGAATTTTGTATATTACACAACTCCTACTCCTACTATGTATTTTCTAATCTAAAAGTGAGCTCCCCTTTTGATATGTGTTGTTGCCCCTTCATATAGCACTTTGATTTCAGCTTCATCCTTCCAGAAATAGGCCAAAAAGCCCCTCAAATCACGAGCCACATGACTTTTTAATGAAGGCACGCGCAGGAACTTGTGTGTATGCACAGATATGTGCGTATGCACACTTGCTGATTTTTCCTCCTGTGCGTACGCACAGAAGTTGTGCATGGGCACAGGTGCTGATTTTGACCCTTGTGCATAGGCACACTCTGAAATGCTTCTCTCTTTTGATTTCTTCATGTTTTCTCCCAATTCTATGTTTTTCTTGGACTCTTATCAAGCTATTCTAACCTATTGCACCTGAAATCACTCATCAAACTATCAAGGTATCGAATGGAATGAAAGTAAAATAAAATTGATTAAAATAAGTACAAAATAGCATGTTTTCACAATTAGGCACAATTTAGAGAGAAAACACAAAAGCATGCTATTTACATGAATAAATGTGGGTTTATGTGATAAAATCCACTCATATAAAGAAAAAATATATCATCGAATATGGATTCATCACTTCCCATCGTTGATCGCGTCTTCTCTCTCGTGCGCCTCTAGTTCTTGTGGCGTCGTTCTCTCTTCACCGCTCCTCTCCGCGACAGCTTCCGCCCTCTCTCCTTTTCTGTGTGACAGCGACGGTAACAGCTGGGCAGGGCCTGACGACTCCCTTCCCATCCTCTTCTCTTCTTCTTCCCGTTCCCTTCTCCCCTGTTTTCCCCTTTTCCCTTCTGTTTTCTTTCTTTTTCCTCTGAGCGTGCGTGTGTGCATTTTAAAAAAGAATGAAATTGGGAATTAGGATAAATTAGGGTTTTATTAGGGTTAGGGTAACATGTATATGAGTAATATAACAATTTTACAAAATATTTATGGTAGAATAACAATTTAGAATTTAAATATAATACTGTAAAAATTAATTTTGAAACATATATAATTTTATTTATCAATTTAACAATGAGTTAAAATAATTATTTCTAATTTAATTACTTAAATTAAATTGTACAATTCTTTCTTAATTTTCAATTACTAAAATTCTACAAAATATTCCATTATAATAAAGTTACTGAAGAATATTAATTAATTCAAAATAAAATTATCTCTGAATCTATTTAATTATTTCTAATAGAATAATTTCTAAAACATAAAGTTTAAACTTAATAAGATAAAATCACAATTTATTCATATTTAGATTTTCAAAAATACGAGATGTTATATAACATCCACACACTAATCTCGTACCAACTTCAGAGCTTCAACTCCCCAAATTTTGACTTCTAACGTCTCCCAAACCCCACGAGATGCGTTATCTATTAGTTCTTTTTCACCTACGATAACCTATTAGTGCTCTCATATACATAAACCATCATTGTTAAGCTGGTCAAACTTAATACCATGAATTATGCAATGATAGACTAACTGCATTAATCAATAGACAATCATGTGCATAAAGCTCTAACTCTCGTCAACAGGACAATACCTACTATATGACAAACACTTAGAGTATGCAACTAAAGCATAGTCAATCCATTTCTCAGACTCTACAGGAAAGACTGCTTCGATACCATAATGTAACACCCTCACTATCAGAATGTCACACTTCTGGCTGCACCACTCTGATAGTAAGAAGTATTACAAAGACTTCATATACTTAATAAAATAGGAGCCTTTGACTCGAAACTGTATCTGTAACACTCTTACTTTTAACACCTCATGATCGTACTAAAAGTTCAGGCGTTACTTACCTCTAATCCTTTAATTTTCATACTATATTTATTTAATATTGAGCTTTCGCAAATATAAAATGAATACTTAGTTACGAAATCGAAGAGTCTTTACTTTAACTCACTTAATTACATATAAATATCCACATAATAAATAAATACACAGGCTTAACCAAATCACCTCAAATACAAGTCTTGTTCCTCTAAAAATCTCAAAATGACAAATGGCGAGGGGTAAAACCTCAACTAAACCAACAGACAGAAAGTACAACATATATAAACAAAGCTATGTAGATAGGTCGCGGCTCTGCGCCAAAACTTCCTGAAGCTATCACTGAAAAAGAAATTTTATAGGGGCATGAGAACATCGTTCTCGAAAGAGTTCTCAGTAAGGGATTTTTAAGAATTGCCAGAAGAGGATATTTAAAAGAAAAGTATTTTTCAATTACAGTAATCATTGCTCGTCTTATGAATCTTTTTGAAAACCAACTGTTAATCATCCAAAAATTCGAGTTTTTATTTGAATTTATAAAAACTCCTATTAAACACAAAATCTCTTAACCTTTCACTACATGCACCAAAGAAGTAATTTCATCAAACTTACACTGACACATCCAATCATGGCCTCCGGCCTAAACATAACTAAATCACGGCCTCCAGCCCAATAAAACATCAAATCACACTCCAACCACCATAATCCGAACCAACAGTCACAATCACAAGTAATGCAGTTCAAAAGCAATCAAGAGCAATTACATCAAGTATAGCAATTAGCAGTTAAACAAAATTATTCACATAGGCAAACCAAGAACAATATACGCACCCAAACAATGTCACATAAATGCATATGATGCATGTCTGTCCTACTGGATATATCACTTGTTGGTTCAAAATGCCAACCTGACACATCTTTGGGATGTCGCCTTTCTGCCACGACAGGGTTATAGTGTCCTGTTCACTGATACACCACTGTTTTATGATATATTTTGGACTAAATTGAGTGGGTTTTGTCAACTATTCTCACACTTATTCATGTAAATTGCATGTTTTTAAGTTTCCTTCCTAATTTTTTGCTATGATCGAAAACATACTTCCTAGGCCTTAAAATTATTAATTTTTAATTCTCCTTTATTACCATTCGATGTCGTGATGTGTTTGTTAAGTGTTTTCAGGTTTATAGGGCATGAATGGCTTAAAAGATGAATATGAAGCATGTTAAAGTGGAAGGAACACAAGAAATTAAAGACTTGAGAAGCGAGGAGCGACGCGCACGCATGGCTGGTGCGTGCGCGTGACCAGGAGCGTCTTTCAGTGATGCGTATGCGTGACAGAGCGTCACGTATTGCACTTAACAAAACTCGTTGGGGGCGATCTCTGGACTGATTTGGACCCAGTTTTAAGCCCAAAAACGCAGACTAGAGGCTGGGATGGAGCGGAGATTGGAGACACTTCACTTTTCACTTTAGTTTTGGATTAGTTTTTAGTTCTAGAGAGAGAAATACCTACTTCTCTTTAGGGTTTTTGATATTCTTAGTTTTGCTTTGAATTGGATCTGGAGAGAGCTGCTGCTACCTTCAATTGGAGTCATTGTCCTTATAGTTTTCTTCTCTAATACCTCTATTACTCTTTTCCATTTGATTGCTTTGAATTCATGTTTGGATCTTGTCACTCTTGAATTTTATTAATGTACTAAATTATTTTTATGTTTATGTTTATTTCTTGTTTGATCCTTGTTAATTATTGTTAGTGCGGATTTCGATTTAATTAATTTCTCATAATTATTATGTCTTGTATTTACACCTACCATATGTTTATGAAAATGGCATTCATGTTAATGGAGTAAAGCTCACAACTTGGTTGGCGGTTGAGTAGTTGGAACCCCTTGAGTTGTTATACTCAAGTATTAATCTGTAATTGAAAATTGCTGGCTAGCTCAAATCTCACCAACTCCAGTCCTTCCCCATGAAGTGACTAGGACTTGTGAGCTAGAGTTAGTGACGCCCACTTGACTTCCCTTTAATTGCTAGAGGATAACTAAGTGGGAGCAATGAACCTTTATTTTTACACTTGGGAAAGACAACAAGGATAGAAATTCCAATTCTCTCCCCTAACCATGGTCTTTTATTCTGATTAATTATCAACTCTTGCTATTTATCCATTGCTTTAATTTCTAATTGTTTATTTTTCCGTTCTCAATTTAAAAAACATCCAGGAAAATCCTAACCAATAATTTGCATCCTGTGTCAACTCTTAGGGAAACGATCCGGAATTCTACTCCCGGTTATTTATTATTAATTGTGACACATTTGAAATTGATAGTGGAAATTTCGTCAGTTAAGGCTATACTTGCAACGCTGTTTTAGAAAATATTTTTCAAAAATTCTTAACCGGCATTTATCCGCACATCAATTTTTGGCGCCGTTGTCGGGGAGTTGCATATGTGTGCTAAGTTATTAGTTGGTGTAAATATATTTATATTTACATAATTGCATCTTTTATTTGTGTGCTTTTTTGTCTATTAGTAGTATTTATTATTTATTTTTCTTAGTATATTTTGTTGCCATGAGCTCTATGTTTCTTTTATTGAATGACGCGTTCATTACCGGATCCGAGCCTAGCCGCATTTGATCCTAAAATTGAAAAAACTATTTGATATATTAGGCGAGCTCGGCGTCAGTTAGCCTCCGAGGGTGGTGAAGGGGTTACGCCCAATTCACCATTCTTACTGATAAACACCGATTTCGTGATTTATCTTGTGCTTATTTTAGGGGATTTTATCACCTTTTTTCACATTTATTCAATGAAATAGCATGGTTTTGTAATTCTCCCTTGAATTGTGCTTAAGTGTAAAAACATGCTTTTTAGGCCTTAAATTGGTGATTTTAATTCACTTTAATTCCATTCGATGCCTTGATGTGTTTGTTGAGTGATTTCAGGTTTATAAGGCAAGTATTGGATGGAAGAAATGAGGAGAAAAGCATGCAAAAAGGAGAATGCATGAAGAAACAAAGATTGGGAGTGCATCAATGGACGCGCACGCGTACAAGGCGCGCATACACAGAAGTGGTTTCGCATAGAGACGCGCACGCGTACATGCTGCGTCCGCGCGGATGAAGAATTTGCCAATCGATGCGCACGCGCACACGGCGCGCACGCGCCAATACTCTCACGTGGCCCACTTAAAGGCAAAACGCTGGGGGCGATTTCTGAGCTGCCCAGGCCCAAATCCAACTTGTTTCTGAGTGTATTTCATGCAGAATTGAAGTCCAAGCAAAGGGGGAGCAATTGTTTGTAGCATTAGCAACATGTAGGTTAGTTTCTAGAGAGAGAAGCTCCCTTTTCTCTCTAGAATTAGGTTAGGTTAATCCATCTTAGATCTAGGCTTAACTCCATGTTCTCATCTTATTTCCTTTACAATTTCTTGTTCTACTACTCTATTCTTCTTAGTTCTCTTGTCAATTTTACTTTTATGTCTCTTTTATGTTTATGAATGCTCATGTTGGATTTTGTTTACTTTTAATGAAATTGAATGCTTGATGTTCTTTTTATTGATGATTTGAGTTGTTGATTTACTTCCCTTACAATTGGTAGTTGGTAGATTTACTATTCTTGCACTTTTACCATGCTTTCCATTTGTACCCATCAAGTGTTTGACAAAATGCTTGGTTGGTCTTTAGAGTAGATTTTGAGCATTCTTGGCTTGGGAAGAGTAATTGGGCAATCTTGAGTCATTAATACCCAATCTAGATTGGTGATCTAGAGTTGTTAGTTAACATCATTTTCAATGACTCTAATCTTTTGCTAATTTGATTAGTGAGTTGATTAGGATGTTTAGATTGAGGTTAACTAGTCTTGTTTAACTTTCTTTCATGGAAGATAACTTATACCTTCTTCCAATGTTGGAGATGACGAAATAAGATAAATTCTTGTTAATTATTGTTATTATTAATGACTAGGATAGAAAGCCTATGATCTCAAACCTTGCCATGAATATCTCTCTTTATTAATTGCTTTCTTTAATTGCTCTCTTTATTTTTCTTGTCATTTAATTTCTTGCAAAAATACAAAAATCAAACCCCCTTGCATCTTCATAGCCAATAATTAAACACTTCATTGTAATTCCTTGTGAGACGATCCGGAGTTCAAATACTTCGGTTAATTCTTATTTAGGGTTTGTATTTGTGACAAAATCATATTTTAATTTGATGTGAGACTTGTCTGTTGGTTTGGAGCTATGCTTACAACGAAGTAATTCCTTTCTTTAGGAAGAAAATCTAGACCGACACTCAATTTTTCATTCATCACTTACCCGAGGTTGAGTCTGGAGCATCATTTGAGGAAGAAACTAACTCCTCTCCTACTAAATCCATTGACATCTCTTCTATTGATTTAGGTGCAGATACTATGACCGCTCCTAGAAGGATCACTCTGAAGAAAGTGGGAGCTCCGGATTTTACTCTTCAACCATTTCAAGCGCGTCATCCGAATTTGACTGCCGATTTTGAACTGAAGACCGCATTGATCAATCTACTTCCTAAATTTCATGGTTTACCCGCTCAAGAGCCCATCAAGCACCTTAGAGACTTTTCAAACAACTTGTTCAACTACTAGGCGGCATGGTGCGGATGAGGTTGCCGTTTGGTTATATGCCTTCCTATTTTCTCTTGAGGGAAACGTAAAGGAGTGGTTCTACACTCAACCCGAAGCTATTGTTACTAATTGGGATTTGTTTATAAGGAAATTCTTGGACAAGTTCTTTCCACTGGAGGTCACAGATAGATTGAGGAAGGAAATTTCTTGCGTCATTCAAGGTGAATCAGAGACTCTCTATAAGTATTGGGAACGCTTTAGAAATCTTCTTGATTCATGACCCCATCACATGATTAACCAGTTGGTGTTAATTAGCTACTTCTGCCAAGGTATGAAGCCTCAAGATAAGACCCTCTTGGATGCTGTGAGTAACGGCTCTTTGACAAAGTACAAGACGGCGACGGAAGCGTGGCAACTTATCACCGATTTAGCCGAGTCTACCCAACATGCAAGGCAAAGGAATAATCATCCGAAGGCTATTGCAGAAGTTTCTTCTAGTAGTGAGACCGCTGCTCTCACCAAGACTTTGGGAGAGATGACCAATATACTCAAGCAACTCCAACTCAATCAACAACAACCTCCATCCCCTCCACGACAACAATGTCAACAGTTAGTCTCTCAGAGAGTATACGAAATTTGCGCTTGCTATTCTCACTATACTGATGAATGTCCACAACTCCAAGAGGACAACACCTTGACAGCTACAAATGCTTGTTACAACCATCCGAATCAAGGGTACTATCAATAAAGCGGTAACTATAATCAAGGTGGTAACTACAATCAAGGTTGGCAAGACAATTCCAACCAAGGATGGAGAGACAACTACAACCAAGGAGGCAGAGACAATGGTGGAAACCAAAGGTGGAATAATAACTACCAACAAAACCGGTATCAACAAAACCCTCTATACCAATGGTGCACGAAATTGTGATGTCACATTCATAATTTGTCACAACTTCGATACAACTAACCAGCAAGTGCACTGGGTCGTCCAAGTAATACCTTACGTGAGTAAGGGTCGAATCCCACGGAGATTGTTGGTATGAAGCAAGCTATGGTCACCTTGTAAATCTCAGTCAGGCAGATATATGCGAGTTAGGAGCTCGTCACAGTCATTCAATCATTGAATCCTACTCGGAATACCACAGACAAGGTTTAGACTTTCCGGATTCTCTTGAATGGCGCCATCATTCTAGCTTACGCCACGAAGATTTCGGTTAAGAGATCTAAGAGATATTCATTCTAGCTTATTTCATGTAGAACGGAAGTGTTTGTCAGGCACGTGTTCATAGGGGAGATGGTGATGAGCGTCACACATAATCATCACCTTCATCACGTTCTTGGGTGCGAATGGATATCTTAGAAGCGAAATAAGATGAATTGAATAGAAAACAGTAGTACTTGCATTAATCTTTGAGGAACAGCAGAGCTCCACACCTTAATCTATGGAGTGTAGAAACTCTACCGTTAAAAATACATAAGTGAAGGTCCAGGCATGGCCGAGATGGCCAGTCCCCTAAAACGTGATCAAAGGATCATAAGGTAATCCAAAGATGTCAAATACAATAGTAAGAGGTCCTATTTATAATAAACTAGCTACTAGGGTTTACATGAGTAAGTAATTGATGCATAAATCCACTTCTGGGGCCCGCTTAGTGTGTGCTTGGGCCGAGCCTTAACTTTCCACGTGCAGAGGCCATTTGTGGAGTTGAACGCCAGGTTTTGATCCATTTCTGGCGTTCAACTCTGGTTTTGGATCCTTTTCTGGCGCTGGACGCCAGATTTGGGCAGAGAGCTGGCGTTGAACGCCAGTTTACATCGTCTATTCTTGTCCAAAGTATGAACTATTATATATTGCTGGAAAGTCCTGGATGTCTACTTTTCAACGCAATTGGAAGCGCGCCATTTCAAGTTCTGTAGCTCCAGAAAATTCACTTTGAGTGCAGGGAGGTCAGAATCCAACAGCATCAGCAGTCCTTCTTCAACCTCTGAATCTGATTTTTGCTCAAGTCCCTCAATTTCAGTCAGAAAATACCTGAAATCATAGAAAAACACACAAACTCATAGTAAAGTCCAGAAATGTGAATTTAACATAAAATCTATTAAAAACATCCCTAAAAGTAACTAGATTCTACTAAAAATATACTAAAAACAATGCTAAAAAGCGTATAAATTATCCGCTCATCAACCAACAACAAAACCAAGGCCAAAGATATCAACCACCTCACCAAAGACAAGCTCAAGCACCTCAACTCAATCAACCACAAGTCCCCCAAATTTCCTACATTCCTTCTTCCTCCAACCAAGATGAAACACTCTGTTCTATTCTTTAAGAATAAAAAAAGCTTCAAACTTCACTTACCTTTAGCCTCACTGATCTTTGTGTGAATTAGTTGTGGACAATAAAATATGCAATACAATGTAACAAAAGAAAGGTAGACACAAACAATGATTATCATGGATCTTCTATGCAATACAATGTAACAAAAGAAAGGTAGACACAAACAGTGACTGTCATGGATCCTCTAATGGAAAGATAGAAACAGTCTCGAAGAAAAATAATAGAAATAATAGCAATAATATTACAATCACTAAAAATTTACCACTAAAAATATATATATATATTTTTTGTAATAGATTAGGATATGTCAAGCTTTACCGTTAATATGATAGGCTTGTACCGAAACTAACTAGATTGAATATTAACTATTTAATAACAAATAATAAATCGAATATATTATTAAGTTTGGCCTAGCTTAAAACATGTTAGGAGGTTTGAGAGTTTCTTTTTTAAATATTTTTTTTTATATTCAATATATCAAGTTTAATATTTACAACAATATCTATTTTTTATATATTATATA
>NC_029787.2:80407277-80468929 GCF_000816755.2 Arachis ipaensis
AAGTAATCTTTTTGTTTAATTGCTAATAATTAATTTTTTAAATTTAATTTTAATGTATTAATAGTATAAAATATTTTATATAATCATTAAATTATATTCATTCTTTTGAATGACTATTTACAATTTAAAAAGTAGTTATTTTTATTAATATAACGTTACGTAACTAGATACAATATAAAACTACTTTACATTGTACCAAAATTAAATTCTTTTTAATTTTTTGTCCTAATTTCAAGTTTCTTTCCCAATTTATTCTAAGCATATGAAAATTATGCACAATACTGTCCCATACTATACCTTAATTTGTGTTTGTTTATAAGTACATGACATTGAGATATGAATACAAAGATACAAAATCGTATTTAATATAGATAAGATATAGACAGAAATATTATATTCTAAATCCAAAATTAATGTATTTTATACCGTTTCTGTCAGGATACAAAGACACTGAATAAAGACACAACTTATGTTTTTTCTTTTTATTATCACTATTAATTTTGTATAATTATATTAGGGGTTAAGTACTTTTTTCGTCCCTAAAGTCTAGGGTGAAATCAAATTTGTCCCCGACATTTTTTTGTTATTAAAAGCATCCTCAACATTCACAAACACTTTAAAATCATCCTTCCCTCCATTAAGAAATTTTTTTGGACACTTTTACCCCTCAAGTCTTTGACGCTTCTTTTTCATTCTCGCAAAAGGTATTCACTCTCTCATTTACATTACACACTGAAAAACTGATGTTTCATCTTCAATGATGCCCTAATAGAGGTTCATCATCACCTGAGGAGTATCATTAGGGTATTTGGACTGAGTTAGCAAGGGTGTGGAAGGAGGTCGTTCCGCTATTGTCATCGCAATTCGGGTATGTATGCACCATTGTTTTTAGTTTTGTGGAGCTTGTACATAATAATGTTGTAATAGATTCCATTAGTTTCCTAAAACTGCTAGGGTTTGATTTAAACTTTTTTCGTTTTAGGGGATGGGAAGCTTTAATCCGGCTGTTTACCATGGGGGTTGATTTGGATATGATAATGAGACATTGCAGTATATAGGGGGACAAAAGACACTCATTGAAGATGTTGAGAGTGATTGCTGCTTTGTATTTGAGGCATATGCAGAGTTAAGGCAGTTTGGGTACATAAAGGAGAACATATCAGCTTTGTGGTATAAGGATTCAACACCTGAATGATTAGAGAAAGCTCTAAAGTTATTTGCTGTTGATAGAGATGCACTTGAGATGTGTAGAATAGCAGAGCTGAGGAGTCATGTTGAGATGTTTGTGGTGCATGAGGTTGAGGATGCTGAAGATTTTTCTGAAGTTGGGTATATTGATGTTGGATGCAGAATAGAGAAAAATCTTAGGGATCAGTTGGTAGTTTATGAGGGTGAACAAGGTCAACAAGTAAAAAAAGATAATGTGCAATAAGTTAGTAAAGAAGATAACTTGCACCCAGATGTGGCTGCTAAAAATGAACGGGATGAATCGAAATGTGATGATGATAGCAATGATGAGAAGTTTATTCCGTCTGATCTTGAGGTTGACAGTGCAGATGACATTCATTTTACAGATAGTGAAGAGAAATATGATGATGAGAGTGGGTTTGAGGAACTAACAGGTGCTAAGGATGGTGATCGGATTGATAAAGGCAAAGGGGTTGTGAATGGTGATTTCAGTGATGATGAAGGCTTCAATAATGATGAAGTAGATTTGGAGTATGAAGTTGGTGGGGGTTCAGATAAGGAGAATAGACAAGAGGAAGATAAATATGAAACGAGGCGGTATCCAATTCATAAAGATGTTAAAGACATGACGAGTTATAAGTGGGAGGTGAAAACTGTATTTGCTTCAAGAGAGGAATTTAAAGACATTGTAATAGCCTACGCAGTACAAACAAGAAGGGGGATCAGGTATGTGATAAACCCCGATTTTGTAATTTATCTTGTGCTTATTTTAGGGAATTTTATCACCTTTTCCCACATTTATTCAATGAAATAGCATGGTTTTGTAATTCTCCCTTGAGTTGTGCTTAAGTGTAAAAATATGCTTTTTAGGCCCTTAAATTAGTGATTTTGATTCACTTTAATTCCATTCGATGCCTTGGTATGTTTGTTGAGTGATCTCAGGTTCATAAGGCAAGTATTGGATGGAAGGAATGAGGAGAAAAGTATACAAAGTGGAGAATGCATGAAGAAACAAAGATTGGGAATGCATCAATGGGCGCGCACGCGTACAAGGCGCGCACGCGTAGAAGTGATTTCACATAAGGACGCGCACGCGTACATGCCGCATACGCGCGGGTGAAGAAATAGCCAATTGATGCGCACGCGCACATGGCGCGTACGCGCCGATACTAGCACATGACCCACTTAAAGGCAAAATGCTGGGGGCGATTTCTGAGCTACCCAGGCCCAAATCTAACTTGTTTCTGAGTGTATTTCATGCAGAATTGAATTCCAAGCAAAGGGGGAGCAATTAGTTAGTCAACATGAGCCTTTAGTTAGTTTTCTAGAGAGAGAAGCTCCCTCTTCTCTCTAGAATTAGGTTAGGATTGGGGTAGATTATCTTGGATCTTGAATTAATTACTTGATTTCATCTTGTTTCTTTTACAATTTCTCAATTCTACATCTTGATTTCCTTAGTTGTAAAGTCAATTTCTCATTTTGCTATCTTGTATGTTGATGAACATTGTTAGATCCAATTTTCTTTTAATGCAATTTCATGTTTCTATGTTTCTTTTATGTTGATCTTGCTTGCTATTGTTGAGTTCTCACTTATGAAGTTATGGGTCTCCTTAATTTTAGCATTTTATGATGTTTACTTGTATTGCACGTTAGATGTTTGATATAATGCTTCCTATAGTTTTTGAGTAGGTCTCTTGACCCTTGGCCTAGGCTAAGGGGATTGAGTGATCTTGAGTCCTTGGGCTTCATTGAATTAGTAATTCTAGAACCCTTGGGGATCAATTTGATAACCATTGACTCTAGCCTACTACTAAGTTAATTAGTGGCTAGGTTGGGACTTATGGATTGATGTTGATCAAGCTATTTGACGTACTCCAATCCTAAGAGTAGACATTACGTACTTAAGGCTTTAGTGAGTAGACCTAATGAGCTCGGTTCCGCATGATTATCAATGTTTGAATTGTTGACAAGGATAGTAATCTCAATTACCTAAGTCTTAGCCAAGAGTCCTTTAACTTGCTTCTTTTAATTGCTTGTTTGATTTACTTTTCTTGCCATTTATTTTATTGCCCTTTTATCAACCAAACCCCCTTTTACCCCTCCATAGCCAATACACATACACTTCATTGCAATTCCTTGGGAGATGACCCGGAGTCTAAATACTTCGGTTAATTTTCATTGGGGTTTGTACTTGTGACAAAATCATATCTTAATTTGATGCGAGAGTTGTTTGTTAGTTTGGAGCTATGCTTACAACGAAGTAATTCCTTTCTTTAGGAAGAAAGTCTAGACCGACAGCAATTCTTGGGTATCAAATTAATGGCGCCGTTGCTGGAGAATCGCAATGGTGCTATGTTATTGGCTATTGCATATATTGTGAATAGCTTGATTTTTGGTTTGTTTGTTGGTTTTTGCTAGTTGTAGGACTTTATTTTCTTTGTTTCTTATTAATTTTATTTTTTGTCTTCTCTTATCATGATGAATTCTCATCACTTTGGCTATGAATGTGTTTCAAACTGTGTTGTAGAAAATGGAAGCTCCAATGAGGATGTGCATCAAGGATTTTGAAATCAAAGATGGGAGGAGTCCCAAGCTTATGGACAACCTTCTTGGCAACAACCCCCTCCGAATTCATATGGGTATAATCCTAATCCTAATGCATACCAATCCAATGTGTGTGATGACCCTTATTGTGATTGTCAACCACAACCACCACATGCATATGAACCCCCTCCGCAACATAATTTTGAACCACCTTACTCACAAGCTTTCTACCACCATTTACCTCCATATGACCCCAACCCATACCCACCATACCAACCACCATATGAACCACATCTAGAACCACCACCTTTCCAACACCAATACTCCCATGAACCACAAGGTCCATACACACCACCTCAAGGATTTCACCAATATGAACCACCTTCTAATTATAACAACCTTCCCTCAAACAATGAACCTTCTCTTCCACCATCACCTTCCGATGAAGCCCCCATGTTGGAATTGAGAGATCTTGAATCTCATATCTTAAGGCGACAAGAGGAGGATGAAAAGAAGTTTGCGGAGTTAAGAGCAAAAATGGCTATCATGGTAGAAACCATTAGTAACATGGTCTCATCCTGCCTAAGCCTATACGATCAAGGCGCTTCCATTGTTGAATGTGGAGAAGCAACTAAAGAGCTTGGCGAGGGAGTGAACTTGAAGCTCTATGGTAAGGAGGAGGAATTAAGACAAGAAGTACAACAAGAGGAGGATGTGGAAATTAGTGAACAAAAGGAAGTAGTGGTTGGATGTTTAGGATATGTTGAGCACATAAAGGAATGTCAAGTTGAAGAGCCCTCTTCCATGAAGTTTGGAAGGAATGTTAAAGAGGAGAGTGATGTTGAGGAAGTGGATAGAGAATCAAAGGAAATTGATCAAGAAGTGGATTCCATCATTAGTGATTTTTTGTCCACATTGATCAATCCCCTTGATGATCTTGTTGAAGCTACTTCCAGTGGATTAGAAAGCAATGCTGAGGAGGATGTGCAACTTCCAAGGCAATTGGTGAATGAAGAATTGGAAGAAGTGTCCCAAGAAACAAGCCCTCCTATTTATGATGATTCCGAATCAACATATGATCCTTTTAAGCTTGATGAGTCCTTCCCCACTGTGCTTGGAATTGATGATGAGGTAGACTTCACTAAACCTTCTGTTTATGATGAGAGTGATGGGGAAGAGATAGAAGAAATTGGTGAAGAAGAGTGTGAACTTGAGGAAGCTTGGCGAGAGGTAAAGCTCGAAGAACCTTGTCAAGTGGTGGAAGCCTCTAGAAGAGGATGGACGGGAGTAGAGCATGCTTTATCAAGATCTTTGGGAACTCTTCCACCTAGGTTGTCATCCAATCTTTCATTTGAGTGGGTAAAACTTCTAACTCTTAGCTTTATTATCCCACTTGAGTATGGTTTGCTTGAGACAGATGGCCAACTTAGGGCGCTTTGCGGAATTAAGCGAAAGAGGAAGATGTTTAATGGTTGGCGTTGTAAATATAGACTCATTATGGTTGGAAGCTCAAAATTGAAGAGCATGGATTGGTGTCATGCTCAATTAAATGGGTCTAGGAGGGTAGTTTGGTGCTTTCACGAGAATTCAGCTTTTTTGTCACCTGGACAGAATCAAGGCGATCAACTAGAAGATGGGTGCAAAGATACGATATGGGATCCTGGATCACACCATGGAAATCCACTTTGGGAGCTCATATCTTGGAGAGAACCTCACCAAAGCTTGGTGAAAGTGGTTGGAACTTCTGACAACCAATTGAAGGACAAGCACTCTTGGAGGTTCAAGGATAAATACAGGCATAAACCACCTTGACAAGGAACCTTCCAAATGTCCAACTTAAGGACTTAAACCAAAAGTACTTGGTGGGAGACACCCCACCATAGTAAACTCTTTCTATTCTCTTGTAGATATAATGAATGAATGAATTGGGTTCTATTGTATATAGTTTCTTTATTTCTTAGTATATTCTGTCTTGCTTGCTAAGTTGTTTATAGCTTCTATGCCTTAATTAGGGATGATTCTTTGATTTGAGTTTTTGCTTGGATTGCAAGTTTCCTTAATTTGTTTGAAGAATCCCCAAAAATTCAAAAATATGTTTGAGTTTGCATCTTAGCTAGTTCTAGAGTCCTAGAGGAGGTTGGGAAGATTTTGAGCTCTTCTTGATACCCTTAAAAAAAGAGAGAGAGAAGCCACGCGCAAGCGCACGGTGCGCGCGTGCGTCGGCTGTGCATTTAAGCTTTCTGGGCCAAGGACTAGAGAGTTGTGCCACTTTTGGGCTAACTCTGTGCCTTAACCCACGCGGACGCACGTTGTACGCGTCCGCGTCCCTTTCGCGTTGTCCTATCCACGCGTAGGCACATCCGGCACTTCCGCGCACCATTTCTCATTCAACCCATCCACGCGCAAGCGAGCAGTGCGCGCGCGCGTCAATGCAATTTTACACCACCCAGGCCAAAGACCCAAGAGTTGTGTCAACTCTGGCCACTTTTGTGCCTCTGGCCCAGCTAGACCCGCGCGGATGCACGCTGTGCGCGTCCGCGCCCATGCCTACACAGCCCATCTACCCGCAAGCGCGGATGGCACTTCCGCGCCGATCCCTTATTCTCCCACCCACGCAGACGCGCACGGTGCGCGCTCGCGTGGATTCAAATTTTCACTTACCCAGGGACGCGAGAGCCCTAGCGCATTCGCGCAAACCCTCACCTCAACGTCTTTCCCTCTTCTCCTCTCTTCCTCTATCCCCAACTCCGCTGTCTGCAACAGTCCGGCAAACACCACCGCCGTAGTCGCGACCCCCCTCTCTCCTCGTCCCTTGCTCTTTCCTCTCTATCACCATTCTCACTTCTCTTTCCTCTCTCTCTCTCTCTCACCCATTCTCACTCCCTGCTCTACCGCCATCGACAGCCCCGACTCCATTGTCGCCGATAAGCCTCCACTGTGATTACCAACCCTCAGCCGGTCACACTTCTCCTCTATCTTCCTCTCTCCATCAACCGTCTGCTCTGTTCAGTTTCTGCTTCCCAGGTCTCTACCTTCCCCTGTTCTGTTTCCTTTACTATTTTGTGTTAATTATGTTAATTAGCTTAGTTAGTTAGAAATGCATGTTAGTTGATTAGGTGGTTAGAGAACCTGAGCTGGATAGTGGATTTAGGTTGTTTTGAATAATGATGATGATTGAAAGTGTTGCTGCTTCATTAACTTTCCTTGGATTGTTATTGTTGAATGTTGCTTTGCTCATGGCTACTGGTTGCTTAATTGTTCATAGCTGCTTGTTGCTGGTTGGTTTAGTTTAAATTACTTTTTGATGTTTTGCTGCTGCAAGATTGGCTTAAAGGTTCATTTCATATGAATTCACATGTGATTGATGCGTGTTTACTGTCAAATATTCATATGGAATCTGAACTGATTGTTTGAATTTGGAAAATGGCCAATTTACTGCTGAAATGCTGCCAGATTTTTTCTAACCATGTTTCATGAAATAACATTGTTTAATTGATGCAACAAACTTCTATTTGACGATTTCTGTGTCAATAGAATTTTGTTTGCTAAATGGTTTTTGAAACTCCTCAAGAACGTGTTTACAGGTTTTGGTCATGCTTATAGTACTCTTTGTTTGCTTACAATGCTAATTTGCTTATATGCATTGCATAGTTGAGTAAGCTTTCCGATTGACCATAACTTGAAACTCTTTTGAGATTTTGTGCCTCTTTTGCATAAACTCACAAGTTTGAAGGTTTTTAATCTGTGTGGCTAATTGATTCATTATATTCATGCCTAATTTGCATTAAGCCACATAGATCATGAGCTTTTCCATTCTTACTCCAACTTGTGACTTTCATGTCTCATTGAACTTGGTGTTGAATGTTTCTTGTTTGACTTGTTTTTCAATGTCAATGACTTTACCAACACCAATATTAATAACTTGTTTCTTGCATTAAGTCCCTCAGGATTTTGAGTATGCTTACAACATACTTTGTGCTTTTCTTTGCAATTGAGCCGGAAACCGTCATCTCACTGATTTTTAAACTAATTTCTAACTCTAACTTGTTTAACCAACTAACTTCTCTTTTGGTTTTTAATTTAACTCCTTTGATCATTCTTTTGAATATGGTGTTTCTTATGCTCAATAAATAAGCATTGTGTAATTATGGTTTGAATTCTTGGTTTGTAACCTGGTTTGAATTCTGAATTCTATTACTTACATTCCAAGAATTCTCTTTTCTTCACTCACTTCATGAATATACTTTACCTTGAGTGCTATACATCTATTTAGCTAATTGCTTATACCATATTATATCTATTTTTTAGGATGTCAGACAAAGGAAAAGCTATAGCCATTACTTCAAAGAAGAGAAAGTGCTCTAAAGCCTCTACCCCATCTCCTTATGCTAATTATGCGAAGAATCCGCTGAATGATGTGGACAAGGAGAATCAGCTACTTCTATCCACTGACCCAATCAAGTTTTCCAACCTCTACTGTGAGCTTTGCTTCCCTAAATTCCAGAAGATGAACATGAACATCGAGAAGAAACTGGTCCTTCCCAATGATGTGAGACGCGCCATCAACAGCCGTATTCTGGAGTTGGGTCTGGATTTTGTTGACAGAGATCTGGGAAAAATAAACACTTCGTGGGTGAGAGAGTTCTACTGCAACTTCTTTCGTGCCACTCTTGATTCAGTCCAAGTGCAGGGTAGAGAGATTCTGATCACTGAGGCAGCTATTGGGGAGGCATTGCTTTGCCGACCCCGTACTGGTGACTCATGCACCTGTCAGCAGGCAGATGTAGCTATCCACTGTATGACTTTTGATTATGAGGTGTTGAAGCACATGATTGCCACACCTGACGCCCCTTGGGTGATGGATTCTGGGAACAAGAAACCCAAGGGGATGCTTTTCACTCATCTGTCGAGAGAGGCTAAGACTTGGCAGCGTATATTCGCCCATTATGTCCTGCCCACCACTCACTTCTCAGAGATTCCGATGGATATGATAGTTCTGATTGGCTGTGTGATGGAGGGGAAAGAGGTAGACTTCCCTCGACTGATCAGGCAGAGTATGTGGTGCGCGCATATCCATGGCCTCTTGCCACCCCCAGATGACAATGACAAGGAGGTTACTATTCCATGGGGTGGTGAGTGCACGAGAAGCCTCCACCCAGAGGCCGTTCTCGAGCCAGAGGAGTGGTGGAGGCAGCTCAGCCTTCATCATCAGCAGCAGCAGTAGGACCATCCTCTACTTTAGCCACAGTATCCTTGCCACCACCACCTGCACCGGAGCCGACATATCTATTGGTACAGCGCCTATTTCGCTTTATAGAGTGCAGCGAGCGTCGTATCATGCAACGTCTCGATCGCATAGACCAGGTGTTCGTATCATAGGGTATTGAGCTACCTCCGCTCCTAGACTCTCCTGCCTCCGACGAGCAGGATCAGGAGGAGGAGCATGTTGAGGAGCCGACTCATCAGGAGGAGGAGCATATTGAGGAGCCGACTCAGCAGGAGGCACCACCAGAGACACAGGCCACCACAGAGGTTCAGCCAGCCTGAGCCCGAGCCACAGCCCGGCGTGACTGTTGACCTCCATCCTGAGCTTCAGCAGTAGCATCAAGGACGATGCTTCATCCTAAAGTGAAGGGAGGTCACCGTTCGTGACCGGTGAATAGCATTTATGTGGTAAAATTTTAGACATTTATCCTCTAGTTTCTGCTACCTTATTTTATTTCGTTCGCATTTTATCCTTGCACTTTATCTTTGAGATCATTTTGGGATTACTGTACATATTTGTTATTGTGGATACCCTTATTTTGGTTGTTGCACACTTTTAGTATATATATAAGAGTTGCATTTTGGCTTTTGATTGTGATTAGAAAAATATTTTAGATTGGTAAAACCTAGTTGACCCTTTTTGTATAAGAGATGTGTTTTGATTGGAAAAAGGGTAAACTAGAGAAAATTTTTAAAAATTTTCTAAATCACAACATTGCATTAGAATAAGCTTAGTCAATATGATGAAAACTTTCAAGAATTCCATTTTTAAAGCACCACTCCAATTGGTTGAAAATTTTTTTAGAACTTGCTTGATTAATACAATTTGTGGATCATGTTTTGAGCAAAGAACACAAGCATGTGAGTTTTAAGCCTAATTGTGTGGTTACATCATATGATCACTTATTTTCATTCTTGTGTGCATTATTCTCTTCCTATGAGTGTAATCTTTGATTTGTTTGATTCTTTATGTCCATTATTTTGTGTATACATGCATTTATATGATTGAGGTAATTGTTTTAATTAGCTCACTTACCCAAATAGCCTACCTTTTATCTTCCGTTGTTAGCCAATTTTGAGCCTATGCTTAACCCATTTGTTCTTAATTGTAGCACATTACAAGCCTAAGTGAAAAAAAAACAATAAATATCCCTTAATTTGGATCTTTGATTAGCTTAGGCTAGTGAGTGTGTTCATCATATGATTTTGGGAGAGTTGGAAACATTAGGTAGAGATAAAAGTGTGTGTGTGTTTTTGTTAAAAAATTTTTGGAATTGGGTACATACTCATGTATTAATCATGTGTAAACCATATGCATTGATGTTCTTGTCTATATTTTATGTTTCTATGTTCACAAAAAAAAAAGAGAAAAAAAATATAGAAAAAAGAGAGAAAAAGAATTGCAATAAAAAGGGGACAAAAATGCCCCAAGGTTCAAAGCTTAATAATGATCAATACATATGTGTGGTGATCAAAAGAGAATACATGAGTGTGTGTAAAAGTGAAGAATGGGTAGATAGGATTGTTTAGAATTGTATAGTTTGTTATAGGTTAGGTAGGAAGTTTAAGTTAATCAAATATTCAAATTTCAAGCTCACTTGACCATATGCATCCTACCTTGACCCTAGCTCCATTACAACCTATGGGAAAGTCGTCATGATATTTGTATGCATGCATAAAGTAATTGTTGATTGTTAGATGAAAAACAAATCTTAGAAAGCATGATTAGGGGAGAATTGAGTGAATAAACCCCATACACTTGAGTGCCTAGAGCGGATACACATCCGGTGAGGGTTCGATCGCTTAATTACATGTTTCCACCCCTGATCATCTTTTCTTGCAAGTTTGTAAAATATTTCAATGATTCAATCCAATTGTGGTTTGCTTTGATTGCTATTGCCCTAGCCCTTGTGCTTGCATTCGTATTCTTGGAGATTGATTTATTTTGATTGAGCCATTGCATTCATGTAAATAGGTTACATATAGATAGATTGCATTTAGTTAGTTTGCATTGAATAAATGTTGATACCCTTTGCTTCTTTCTTGATTTTAGCATGAGGACATGCTTAGTTTAAGTGTGGGAAGATTTGATAAACCCCAATTTCGTGATTTATCTTGTGCTTATTTTAGGGAATTTTATCACATTTTCCCACATTTATTCAATGAAATAGCATGGTTTTGTAATTCTCCCTTGAGTTGTACTTAAGTGTAAAAATATGCTTTTTAGGCCCTTAAATTGGTGATTTTGATTTACTTTAATTCCATTCGATACCTTGATGTGTTTGTTGAGTGATCTCAGGTTCATAAGGTAAGTATTGGATGGAAGGAATGAGGAGAAAAGCATACAAAGTGGAGAATGCATGAAGAAACAAAGATTGGGAATGCATCAATGGGCGCGCACGCGTACAAGGCGCGCACGCGCAAAAGTAATTTCACATAAGGACGCGCACGCGTACATCCTGCATACGCGCGGGTGAAGAAATAGCCAATCGACGTGCACGCGCACATGGTGCGTACGCGCCGATACTAGCACGTGACCCACTTAAAGGCAAAATGCTGGGGGCGATTTCTGAGCTGCCCAGGCCCAAATCCAACTTGTTTCTGAGTGTATTTCATGCAGAATTGAAGTCCAAGCAAAGGGGGAGCAATTAGTTAGTCAATATGAGCCTTTAGTTAGTTTTCTAGAGAGAGAAGCTCCTTCTTCTCTCTAGAATTAGGTTAGGATTAGGGTAGATTATCTTGGATCTTGAATTAATTACTTGTTTTCATCTTGTTTCTTTTACAATTTCTCAATTCTACATCTTGATTTCCTTAGTTGTAAAGTCAATTTCTCATTTTGCTATCTTGTATGTTGATGAACATTGTTAGATCCAATTTTCTTTTAATGCAATTTCATGTTTCTATGTTTCTTTTATGTTGATCTTGCTTGCTATTGTTGAGTTCTCACTTATGAAGTTATAGGTCTCCTTAATTTTAGCATTTTGTGATGTTTACTTGTATTGCACGTTAGATGTTTGATATAATGCTTCCTATAGTTTTTGAGTAGTTCTCTTGACCCTTGGCCTAGGCTAAGGGGATTGAGTGATATTGAGTCCTTGGGCTTCATTGAATTGGTAATTCTAGAATCCTTGGGGATCAATTTGATAACCATTGACTCTAGCCTACTACTAAGTTAATTAGTGGCTAGGTTGGGACTTATGGATTGATGTTGATCAAGCTATTTGACGTACTCCAAGCCTAGGAGTAGACATTACGTACTTAAGGCTCTAGTGAGTAGACCTAATGAGCTCGGTTCCACATGATTATCAATGTTTGAATTGTTGACAAGGATAGTGATCTCAATTACCTAAGTCTTAGCCAAGAGTCCTTTATCTTGCTTCTTTTAATTGCTTGTTTGTTTTACTTTTCTTGCCATTTATTTTATTGCCCTTTTATCAACCAAACCCCCTTTTACCCCTCCATAGCCAATACACATACACTTCATAGCAATTCCTAGGGAGACGACCCGGAGTCTAAATACTTTGGTTAATTTTCATTGGGGTTTGTACTTGTGACAAAACCATATCTTAATTTGATGCGAGAGTTGTTTGTTGGTTTGGAGCTATGCTTACAACGAAGTAATTCCTTTCTTTAGGAAGAAAGTCTAGACCGACACCAATTCTTGGGTATCAGTATGCCAAGCTTGACTTTGTTAGAGTGAGGATTGTTTGTCAACCGGGTTGTCCTTTTTGGTTATATGCTGCAAAAATAAGTGAGGAAGTTACTTGGTAGTTTAGGTCTATGAACCTTAAACATACTTGTGGCCAGATACATAAGGTTGGGATAATACATACTTCGTGGTTGAGTAGAGCTTTTAAGAAGAAGGTGGAATATAACCCAAAGGTGAAAATAAATGAATTGGTGAACAAGGCACAAAGAAAGTGGAATCTAACTGTGACAATGATGAATCCATATTTGATGGTAAATTATGACTTAAATTGAGTAGATTTCATTATATAAACTCATATTTATATACTTGAATAGCATACTTTTGTGATTTCTCTCTAAATTGCACCTAAGTGTGAAAACATGCTATTTTGTACTTAATTTGATCAATTTAATTCCACTTTTATTCCATTTGATGCCGTGATATATTTTGTTGAGTGATTTTAGGTCAATTAGGCAAGAATGGCTTGGAAAAAGTGAAAGAAAAGCATGCAAAATGGGAGAACACAAGAAGAAACAAGGGAGATATACATATTGAAGTGTGTGTACGCACATAACGCGCAAGTCTGGGCGCGTGACTTCATTAAAAAGTCACGTGGCTCACGATTTGGGAGGCCTTTTGGCCCAATTTTGGATGCCCTGAAGCTGAATGGAAGCTCTTTCAAGGGGAAAAACATTCCAAGACAACATAGAATGAATTTCATTTTAGTTTTTAGCATGTTTTGAGTGAGATTTCTAGAGAGAGGCTCTCTCCTCTTTCTAGGAATTAAGGTTTTAGATTTAGGTTTCTTATTAGTTTAGGATTTGATTCTTGCTTTCATTTAGTTTCATTTACAATTCCTTGTTCTTGCTTCATAGTTCTTGTAGTTTTCTTTTATTGTTACTCTCTTTATTTTGATACTCTTTATGTTAATGCACCTTTGTTAATTTGGAGTTTCTTTAATGCAATTTTGATGTTTTATATTTCTTGATGTTTATTTGAGTAATTGCTATTATTTCTTTGCAATTGGTAGTTATAGATTTTTATCATTATTGCAATTTATTCTATTTTTCCTTTTATGCATGTTAGGTGTTTGATAAAATGCCTCTTTCAATTTTAGTGTAAAATTTTGTATTCTTGCCTTGGGTTGCGTAATTGGAGACTCTTGAATTGTCAAATTATTTTGTTGATTGGTGATTGCAGATTGCTAGTTGACTTGAACTCCACTAACGCTAATCTTTGATTAGGACTTGTGGACTAGAGTTAATTTTGCTCACTTGACTTTCTTTCAATTGTTTAGAGGATAACTAAGTAAGAGCAAAACACAAGTACCATCACAATTGAGGATGATAATGAGGATAGGAATTCTAATTCTCACCTCTTGCCAAGACATTTCTTAGTTGTTAGCTTATTTTTTTGTTATTTACATTTCTCATCTCTTATTACAAAAACCTCAAAATATTTCATAACCAATAATATGCACACTTCTCTGGAATTCCTTGAGAGACGACCCGAGGTTTAAATACTCTCAGTTTTTATTAGTTTGCATTGTGACAAACAAATTAAACTTTGATTGAGGGTTGATTGTTGGTTTGGATCTATACTTCGACGAGATTATATTTTTGTGAAAATTCCGAACAGACTATTTTTCTCCATCAAGTTTTTGGCGCTGTTGCCGAGGAATCGCAAATGTACGCTTTGTAAGACCCAGAAATTTCAGAAAATCTTATTAAGAGCTAATTTTGATTTATTTATTCATTAAGTACCTTAACCTCAGAAATTATTTTATTAAAGATAAATTAAAGCAAATTTTGATTAATTGAGTTTAAGGTAATTTAAGGTTTAATATGATTTTATAATTATCGAATTATTTTCTACATTTGAATAATAAAGTTTAGCAAATATAAAATAATAAGAATTTTATATGGTTTGGTTTAAGTAATTGAGATTTTGGAATTTAATACTAATATTTTTATAAATAAAAAAATTAATTATATTACCTTATAATTTTAATTAGAGTATTTGATTTCAAATCAATTAGTATTTTGATACAATAAATAATATTTTAGAGTAATTTTAGAGATTTAATTAGATTTCAGAATATCCCCAAATTCCCAATTTTATCACAATATCGTAATTCCCAAATCAAAACCCTAAATTCCTAAAACACAACCCTAACCCTAATTTTTCTAACCCTAGCCCCTATACCCCTTTCCCCAAAAACAACCCAACACCCACAGCTTTAGTAAACCAGAAAAAAAAAGAGAAAGAAAGAAAGGGAGAAGAGAAAACGGGAAGAGCAGAGGGGAGACGGAAGCAAGGGAAGGGGAGAAGAGAGGGAGCTGCAGTCCACAGAGGAAGGAGGAGGGAGACTGCCGCTATAGCTGTGCCACCGCCATCGTGTTCTGCTGCCTGCGCCGCCACTATCAAGCTCGAGCCATCACCACGCCATTCATCACCATCGCAAGGAAGCTCAGAACCGAGGGAGAGAGCCACGCGAGGAGAAGGAGGCGTCACCGTCTGTGGAGCCCGCGTCATTGCCGTCGCCATTGAGGTCTTCTGTCGCCGTTCCTCGCCACTGCCAAGCCGCCGTCGATGCAGATCTGACCAGAGGAGAAGAGGGAAACGCGACCAGAATGGGATGGAAGGAAAGGAAGCCACCTTCACCGCCGTTGAGCCATCTCCGGAGATCCGCCGCTGTTGCCGTCGGAAACCGCCACTGAAGCTTCTATTTTCCTGGTAAGCTCTAGCCCTGTTCTGGCTTATCTTCCTTATCCGTCGAAATCTGTTACCGTAAGGGTCGTTGCTTACACTACAAGAAAATGGAGCATTTGTAACAAAAAAATTTGTATCAAATTTAAAATTGTTACAAATTATGATTTTTTTGTAACAATAATTAGTTATTGTTACAAAATAAGAATATTTTGTAACAATAAGAAAATTTGTTACAAAACATTTCAATATTTTGTAACAACGTGATTTCTTTTGTTACAAATTATGTTGGCTTTCGTATCAAATTGTTGTTTTGTTGCAAAATGTTATAATATTTTGTAACAAAAGATTATATTATTGCAAAAATTCAAAATATTTTGTAGCAAAAAATTAATTTGTCACAAAATACAATATTTTTGTAACAAATTATTTATTTATCACAAAATTCAAATATTTTTTGTAACTAATAAAAAATTTTGTTTCAACATATTAAATATAAGACTTCAAATTTTTTAAAATTAACATAATGAGTTATTTATGATTTATTATATTTATTTAAGATATTATATTNCCCCTTAAATCTAGTAGCCGATAGCCCTCCCCTTCCCAAAACCCTTACCAGCAGGAAAGTAAAGAAAGAAAGTAAGAGAAAGAGAAAACGGAAACAGGAGAAAGAGGAAGAAGAGAAGGAGAGAGGGAAGAAGTTTAAATTAATTAGAATTTTTATATAGTCTTTATTGGATATTTGGTATAATTGAAATTATAATTTTAGTAATTAAAAAATAAGAAAGAATTGTATAATTTAATTTAAATAAATTCTATTATGAATGAATTATTCCTAATTTTTTAACCCTAATTTTGGAACCCTAATTATAAATCCCTAATTAGAAACCTAATTTCCCTTTTCCCCAGCCCTAAAGTACGCAGGCCCCACCCCTTTCTTCCTAAATACTAACACAAAAACATAAGAAAGAAACACAGAAATGGAAAGGGAGAACAGAGAGCTTGGAATCGGAGAAAAGGAAGCCGCACTCTGTGCCGTCCAGCTCGCCGCCGCCGCATCTCGCTTGTGCCGTTATCCATGCCCATCGCCGTGCAGTTGTTGCTAACTCGCCTTGCCATCATGGGTTGTTGTCGTTGATGTCCAGCTGCTCACCACGCCGTCGATGTCGTCGGGATGAGAAGGATGCACGTGAAGGAGGAGCGCGACCTGCGGCGAGAGGCCGTGTGCTGTGGCTGTCGCTGAAGTCTGCCACCATTGTCGCAGTTGATGAAGCCACTAACGTCGCCACTGTTCGCCGCAGGAAGGGGATTTCATCGCCGCCATTTCTGTCACTGCCGACGAGCACGAAGGGAGAGATAGGAGTTCATAGAGAAGAGAGACGTAATAGGGAAGACAAGGGTTCGTAACACTGCCGCTGTTACTGGAGACGGAGGTTGCGGTCGAGCTGCACGCCGCTGCCATCAGAGGAAGCTGCCGCTACTGTGTGTACAGAGAAGAGGAGCGTCGCGAGAATCAAGGGAAGAAGCCACTGTTCTGCCACTACTTCTGGTTTCTGGAATCTGAGAAAACACCACTACCGTTGCTGTTTGTTGGGTTCAAGATCGCTGCTGCTGTTCTTACTCTGTTCTGCCTCTGCTTCTAGTTTCGTAGTTGCTGGAGCCTTTGCCGCTGGAAACCAATATTGGAGCTGCCTAGAACCATTTTGGTTGCTGCCCAGGAAACAAAACGAGTGTTGGAACTGCTAACGGAGCTGCTATGTTTGGCGATTTTCGTGAGTTTCGACACAAGGTAGGGGATTTATTTTTAAAGTTAAATGTTTTTAATTTTAGAATGCCTATAAAGTTATTCAGATAATTGCAAATAGTTAATAATGATTAAGGGTTAATTAATTGATGTGAATTGTTTGAAACATGTTCGAGAATAGTTAGTTAGAGTGATTATTCTGATTTATTATTAGAATTGAATGTGGTTGTGATTATGCTGAATTGTAATTAAAATTAGATACGGTTGTGAATTGTATTTTGAATTATTGATTATTGTGATGAATTAGCTGAGATTCTGATCTTCAATTATTTATTTTGAATTGTTTGATATTGAATTAGAAATTTGATATATTGGAATGGCGGTAAAATGGATTTGTGACGGGTTGGAATTGGTTGAAATGTGGCTGCAAATGGTAATTCATTTAATGTTACTTATTAAATTGAAATATGATAAGTTAATTATTGAATGAAATATATTTGAGAAAAGTTAGTTGTGATTATTCTGAGTTATGATTGAAGTTGGATACGGATATGAATTGAGTTTAGGTTATGGCTGGGATATTGACTGGCTTCGTTGTCGTGAGTAGTTAACTGATGAGATTTACTTTGGTTTGAGACTGCGATTGTTATTGGTTTCTGATTATTTTAGAATTGTTGGAAATTCCGATTTTAGTCGATTATGCCAAGTTGGTTATTATTGTTGATTTATGTTTAATTAGAGTTGATTTTGAGGACGGTTAAAGGATTGAAGGTTGACTACTAAACTATTTTCTTAAAATATGATCTTTAGAATAAAATGGTAACTTTGCTAATAACTAAATTACTTTAAGAATAACTAGAAATATGAAAAATTTTGTGTTTCAAATACTAGTTATGAATTCTTGAAGCTGAACTAGTTTACTTTTAAAGAATGGTTTATGGAAACTCTTATTTTAATTAATGTTAGAATGTTGGTTGTTAAACTGATTTATGATGAGATGATTATTGAGATTCTATTGTTGTGATAACTGCTGATAAAAGAGCTGGAGATTTGTTGAGAAAGAGGGAACCCGTAAGGGTGGCTAAGTCCGAGTTTTAGGGGGGTGCTGTCGGAATTTTGTAAAATTTGAGGTTTTACTTGAAAAAGTTATTTTAGAAGATTTGGATTTAAAAAGTTATATTATTTAAGTTTTATCTATTGATTAAAGTATTATGTATCGGCTGAATTTGTCATCCACCAAAGCCTGATTGATATGAAGAGTTCTATGCTTGGGTTAAGAATTCAGCTACTAAGTCTTATGAAGCTGAGGTTTATATTTCTTCATTTTGTATTTAATAATTACTATTGAATTGGATTATGAAGCTGTTGTTGTTGAATTGAATTGAAGTTTTGGGCATTTCTCTTTTTTTTTCTGTGGTATGGTTGCAAAGTACAAGTCACAAGTCTTAAGTAAAAAGTTATTATACTTCATTAATTGTGTGATTATTATACTTCGTTAGCTACATTTTGGATTTTCTCATTAAAACAATTGATTATTTGAACCTTGAATGTTTGGCCTAAAATTTGGAAAGTATTTATTATCGGCTTTGCATGATATATTTTTTTGTGTTAAGAAAAGAAAAAGAAACAAGAAAGGTAGAGGAAACTCTTAGAAGGTTTTGGTGGAAATTGTGTTTTGTAGTGATTGTTTGACAATTGATACTTATGTAAATTTAATGACTTTGTTCACTAAGTTGTGATTGAATTGTGATTAATTAGTCCAAGTTTATATATTGAATTGTTAATTCTTGATAAGTTGCATTATTGATTGGCTAGTTTTGAACTTTGAGAATAGATTCTTAAAGAATTAGTTAATTTTAACTTGTAAGTTCTAACTTAATTTTTACTCGGATGAAGATAGTGTTATGTGTTATTTTTTAATTTTGGTTTTTATTGTTTATATTTGCAGGGGTACAAAATTGATGACAACATGATAGACTTTATATTGACAGAAATATGCCAGGAGAGTCAAGAATTATAAATTCGATATGATACAATTTTATGTTAGGAAAGAGTTGTGTTTAGTTAAATTTGTAGAACTTATTTTATTTTAAAAGAATCTTAATAACATGTAAGATATTTTAATTATCTATATGATTATATATCATATAAATGTTGAGTTAGTGGAATTAGAAAATTAATTGATATATCAATTATTTAATTAAATGTTTCAAAATTAGCTTTATATTTTTTGTAACTGACAGAAAGAAAATGTTACAAAATCAAGTTATATTTTGTAACAATTTTATGATAGGAAAAATTAGATTGTCACCAAAAATATTTTGAAGATCAAAATTTGTTACCACTTTTGTAACGACTTCTGATTTTTTGTATCAGGAAAATTTGTTACAAAATATCACTTTGAATTGTAACAGTTTCATTTTTTGTTACAAAAACTTTTTGTAACGGGACATACTGCAATGGCCCCTTTTTTTGTTACAAAATCCTTTTGTTTCAAAATTTCGATTTTTTGTAACAATTTTTTTGTTACAAATATTGCTTTTTCTTGTAGTGTTAAGTCGTATATGTTTGATAATGTTGTAGTGAGTTTTTCCGCTGTAGGCTGAAGCCGCTGCCGTTGGAGCTTGCCGGAGTTAATCGCTGAAGCTGCGGCTGCGCTGCACTTTAGTTCCTTGCTGGTACAGTAAGTCGTTCTTGCTTCGAAACTCTTTTAGTCGCTGTTCTGTTATGTGGCTGAGGTTTTGCGATGCTATTTGCTATTTGATTGAGTTTTGGTTATTTCTTGTTACGATTAGAGTGGCTATGGTTGCTGCAAAAGTGTTTTGGAACTGCGGTTGTGGCTGCCGCTGTGATGAGCCGAGGGAAAAAGGGATTCAACGTGTTTAATTATGCGGATTGCGAATAATTGAGGTAGGGTTTTCTTAAAATTTATTTCATCTTATAGAGTTGTTATAAACAGATATTAATGTGAGAAACATATCTCTGTAATTATGATTGTCTTATGAATGTGGTTGTTTGCTGGACTGAATGACTGATTTCTTGATTGCTTGAGTGGTGTGTGATTGTTGAAAAGAAATTAGTTTGAAAAGTGGTTTTTCTTGGTTTTGAAGTTAATTTGAGAATGTAAATGAAACGACTTTGGAAATTATTTGAGATATGAAAATGAATTAATTTTGGAAGCAGTTTAATTTTGAATTAGTTTGATTTTATAAATGATTTAATATTTGAGCTAGTTTAATTTTGAAAAAGATTTTTTATTGAAAATGGTTGGATTTGAAAATAATTTGATATTAGAACTGTTTGAATTTTGGAAAATGATTGAGATTTGAAAATGGTTGAGAAAGGGTTTGAGGAATGTTTGGATGGGACCCGAAAAGGGTGGCAGAGTTCGAGTTTTAGAGGAGATGCTGCCGAAATTTTATAAAATTGGAAATTTCGTTTGAAGTAATTATTTAAAAAGATTTGGTTTTAAACATTATATGTTTTAAGATTTATTTATTTAGAAAAGAAAGAATTATGTTTTGGATCGGGATTGTTGATGAATGGAATGGAAAGAAGGATGATGAGGATTGACTTTGAAATATGATTTTTGAATGAATTTGGAAATGAGATATTGATTGACGAATGATGATGATATTGAGAATGGCTTAGATATTGATGAATGTTGAATGAATTATTAATATGACTTTTGAATTTGAATTATCTGAGATACGACTTTCCCTGGGTAGACGCAGTGGCTTGCCACCACTTGCTCCAGGTTGACACTCGATACTCTGTTGACCCTACGACGTAAGGGTGACCGGGCACTTATAAATTCCTGGGAATGGTACCCCCATTGAGCGATTTGATATATATATGAGAAAAAGCTATGCATAGACTCATGGGGATGCACGTCGGGGGACAGTCCAAGGGTTTAGCAAATCGGACTTATCGGGTTGGCTGTATAACCGACAGATGAGCTCATTAGCCATAGGACAGGCATGCATCATACGCATTTGTATGCTTTGCTTGGGTTTGAATTTGTTTTGGTTTGCCTAATTGTTAAACTGTTATTAACTGCTACCTGAACTATTTGCTGTAACTGCTACTTAAACATGTGCTTTCCTTGTCTGTTTTGCCTGTGTTTGTCCTGGTGTGCTACTTTTGAGAATGAGCTTTGGTGCTGAATTAATGATTGTGCTGATTAATTTGTGTGGTTGGTTTCTATATAAGATTTTCTTATAAGAAAAGAAAAGTTTTGGATTTCTGGATATTTAAGTATTGATTTTCGAAAAAGGTTTTTGGATAACTAGTCGTTAGTTTTTAAAAGATTCAAAGGACGAACAATAATCACTGAGCTTAAAAATAGATCTCTTTAAATATCTTATTATGACAATTCTGAAACTCTGTGGTGAGACCGTGTGGTTAGGTTTTCACCCCCTACAGCTTTATCTTTTCAGGAGACGGATGAAAAATCTCACGAAGGGTTGTATTGCGTTTCGGTTAGTCGATAATGCTGTTTAGTTTTTATTTATTTACCCCTCACCATCAATATTATATTATGTAAGAGGGATAGGAGTTGTATGATTTGTATGTATATAATATGTATAAGTTACTTGAGTAAGAAGTTTTGTACATGTATATGCTTGTTTTGTTTTATTTAAAAAGTATTCTTTTTCCGCTTTTCAAAAAGAACAGTGATACGATTTCGAATCAAAGGCTCCTATTTTATTATTAAGTATATGAAGTCATCGTAATACTTCTTACTATCAGATTCGCGCAGCCGGAAGTGTGACAATCTGATAGTGAGGGTGTTACACGCTTGTTATTGGTTATTGTATATATGTCAATATTGTGAATAGCTTGATTTTTAGTTTGTTTGCTAGTTTTTGCTAGTTTTAGGATTTTGTTTTCATTATTTCTTATTAGTGTTTGTTTTTTTTCTATCCCTACTATGAATTCTCACCCATTTGGCTATGAGTTTGGTTCTAACTATGTTATAGGAAATAAAAATTTCAATGAGGATATGCATCAAGGATGGGACAATCAAAGGTGGGAGGAGCCTCAAGCTTATGGACAACCTTCATGGCAATAACCTCCTCCGGCATACTACGAGAATGATCCATTCTATGATGCATACCAATCCAATGGTTATGGTGGACCTCCTTGTGGTTATCCAATCTGAACGAGGGTGAAGCTCTAACAGTTCATTCTCTTGGCGATCCTACTCAAAATGCCACAGACAAGGTCGAATCTTCCGGATTAGAGAATGCTGCTTCTTTGGGTTCTTACCTCTACCACAGAGACCCTAATCTCCCCAAAAATTGGCTGAACTGGTGTCTCGAGAAGTCCCCAACGAAGTCGTGGATTAGCCGTCTGAGAGATGTATAATCAAGCTGGCGGTTCACGCTTTCCAGCCACGTATTCACACTTACCCAAGTAGACACAGGTGTTTGTCATGCACACTGTCTTAGTATGATGAACAGTGCTAATTGTCACGGATCATCCTATTCACCATGTTGAACAACAAATATACATCTTAGAATTGATCAAACACGGATTGAAGAGAAACAGTAATACTTTTATTAATTCATAGGACTCAGCAGGGCTCCTCCCCTCAACCTAGGAGGTTTAGAAACTCATACTAAAAGGAAATACAATGTGATAAATGAAAATATGGTGTAAAGTGGCTGAAGATCCTTAATAAAGAGTGATCTTCTACTTTAAATACTAAACTAATGACTAATAAGGGTAGAATAGTCTTTTTAGTGCTAAAATCCACTTCTGGGGCCCACTTGGTGAGTGTTTGGGCTGAGCTTTGATGAGATCCACGTGCTATGTGGCTTCTAGGACGTTGAACACTGGCTAGGGGGTCCTCTCTGGGTGTTTGGACGCTGGTTTCTGCTCTTTGAGCGCTAGATGCCTGGAAGGGGGCAGGAGGCTGGCGTTGGACGCCAGTTTTGGGCCTTTTAATCTGAAGAAAAGTATGGACTATTATACATTGTTGGAAATTTCTAGAAGTCATCTTTCCATAGCCGTCAAGAACACTCCATTTAGATTTCTGTAACTCCAGAAAAGCTCTTTCGAGTGCAAGGAGGTCAGATCCGGACAGCATCTGTAGTGCTTTCTGTGTCTCTGAATCAGACTTTTGCTCCAGCTCCTCAATTTCAGCCAGAAAATACCTGAAATTGCACAAAAACACACAAACTCAAAGTAGAATAAAAAAATGTGAAGTTAACATAAAAACATATAAAAACTTAATAAAAACTAAACAAAGCATACTAAAAACTATATGAAAATGATGCCAAAAAGCGTATAAAATATCCGCTCATCACAACACCAAACTTAAACTGTTGCTTGTCTCCAAGCAACTAAAAATACAGTAGGATAAAAAGAAGATTAACATACAATAAATCTCAGAGTTTCTAATGAAGCTCAGTTTTAATTAGATGAGCGGGACTTAGTAGCTTTTTGCTTCTGAATAGTTTTGGCATCTAACTATCCATTGAAATTGAGAAGTGTTAGTCTCTTTAGGAACTTAGAATCCAGATGATATTATTGACTCTCCTAGTTCGGTTCTTTTTTATTCTTGAACACAGCTTTCAGATTCTTGGCTGTGACCCTAAGCACTTTGTTTTCTAGTATTATCACCGGATACATAAATGCCACAGACACTTTAACTGGGTGAACCCTTTCGAATTGTGATTCAGCTTTGCTAGAATCTCTAGATAGAGGTGTCCAGAGTTCTTAAGCACACTCTTTTTGCTTTGGATCACGACTTTAACCGCTCAATCTCAAGCTTTTCACTTGACACCTTCACGCCACAAGCACATGGTTAGGGACAGCTTAGTTGAGCCGTTTAGGCCAGGATTTTGTTTCCTGTAGGCCCTCCTATCCATTAGTGCTCAAAGCCTTGGATCATTTTACCCTTACCTTTTGGTTTAAAGGGTTACTGGCTTTTTGCTCTTGCCTTTTGGTTTACAGAGCTATTGGCTTTTTCTACTTTTTATTTATATTTTTCTTTCGCATGCATTATTACTTTTTTTCTTTTGCAACATGCTTTTTCTTTTTCTTTTTGCTGCTTTTCCTTGCTTCAAGAATCAATTTTTTGGATTTTTCATATTACCAATAATACTTTTCCTTTTTCATCATTCTTTCAAGAGGCAACATTCTAAAATTACAACTTCAAATATGCACTGTTTATTCATGCATTCAGAAAACAAAAGCAATACCACCACATCAAAATAATTAAACTATTCTTATTTTAAACTTGAAATTCATGTATCTCTCAATTCTTTTCAATTAAAGTTTTTTTAAGCAAGGAGAGAGATATATGGAATATTTTACAATTTTAAGACATCAATGCAAATGATCATGCAACAAGAACAAGAGAACAGACAATATAACATAATAGAAAATAGAAAAAAACTAACAGGAAAGGGAGATAAAGAGAACGAATCCACCTTTAATAGTAGCGGCTAGTGCCCCTTCTTGAGGATCCAATGCGATGCTTGATCTCTTCAACGTCACTCCTTTGCCTTTGTTGTTCTTCCCTCATAGCCCTTTAGGAGTGGTAGAAGTCAAAAAGCAACGATTTTTGCAACACCAAACTTAAGAGTTTTGCTCGTACTCGAGCAAATATGAACAATAGGGAAGAATAAAATAGAAAAGGGTGGTGTAGGTGGGGATTCTATGAGACCTACTGGTCCTGAGAGGCCAGGGCAATTGAATTCCCTGCCCTCCATATGGGCGTTGAACTCCCAGCTGCTACACCATGGCTGGCGTTCAACTCCAGCAACACTCCATCCAGAGTGTTCTGTTTTCACTGCTGAATATTTCTGTCTCTGTTCTGACTGCTGCACATGATCATGAACCTAAAAAAATAACTTAAAGAAAAATAAAATTAGGAAAATAAAAATAATTAATTAAGGTTGGGTTGCCTCCCAACAAGTGCTTCTTTAATATCATTAGCTTGACAGACAACTCCTTTCAAGGAGGAAAATAGTCATAGAGGAATAAATCCTTTATCCTTACTGGGAGCTTCCTTCCTGTGCTCTCATGGATTAGCGTAAGACGCTCAAGAGACAGGATCTTTTTCACTGAATGAGGCAGGGTTGGGCTTTTCGCAATATGCTGGTGTTCTTTAGTATCATTTCCCTCTTCCATGGTGAATACCATGATGAGGTAAGTGAACATTACCATTTTCCATGGTGAAAAGCCTTCAACAGGGATGATTTTATTTTTCCAGCCCTTAGGTATCTTCCTTTTGGGGCCTTCTTCCTTTGCGGATAGTGTACATCCAACACCAAACTTACGTTTGGTCTTAGGAGGGATTGAATTGGTTTCATCCAAGGGAGGAAGCTTGGATGCTGAATCTTTTATTCAAGTGCCTCCCTTGTCAGGGGGTAATGGAGGGTCAAGAACCTTGAACACCATCCAGTCCTTATTCAAGGTAATCCTTGTTTCTTGTGCCTCTTGGATTCCCAGCTTCTCCATTACAGAGAGTGGCACGAGGTTTATACTTGACCCTATGTCACACAGAGCCTTCTCAAAGGTCATGGTGCCTATGGTGTAAGGAATCAGGAAGCGTCCAGGATCTAGAAGCTTCTGAGGTAGCTTTTGCTGAACCAAAGCATTGAGTTTTTTGGAAAGCAATAGAGGTTCTTCCTCCAAAGGCTTTGTACCAAATAGCTTGGCATTCAGCTTCATGAGAGCTCCTAGGTACCGAGCAACTTGCTTTTCTCTAGTGTCTTTATCCTCATCAGAGGATGAGTGTTCATTAGAACTCATGCATTGCAGAAGTTCATGCAAAGGGACCTCTATGGTCTCTATATGAGCCTTGGCTTCCTTTAGTTCTTGGATAGGGGTTTGTTGAGTGGGTATTAAGCACTCAGGGGGTGTGTCTTTACTGGCGTTCAACGCCAGCTCTGATAGCTCTTTGGGCGTTGAACGCCCTCGCTGTGCACTCTTACTGGCGTTAAACGCCAGTTCTTCTATCCTTTTGGGCGTTGAACACCCAGCAGGGGTATCCTGGCTGGCGTTCAATGCCAGCTTTCCTATTTGGTTAGGCGTTGAACGCCCAGTGAGGGGTTCTTCACTGGCGTTCAGCATCAGACTTCCTGTCTGTTTGGGTGTTGAACGCCCAGCCAGTGCTCCCTGGCTGGCGTTCAACGCCAGCTCTGCTGCCAAGATGGGCGTTGAACGCCTAGTGAGGGCTTCCTCACTAGCATTCAATGCCTTCCCATTCTCTCCAGATTTGGCCTCTGCCTCAGTGGAAGGTATCAGATTTAAACTTAAGCCAAGATCATACAGGGATTTGTTAAAAATGATCTTTCCAGTAATCCATAGGATCTAAAAGCTCTGTGGATCTAGCATCTTCTTTGGCAGCTCATTCTGAATTAGAATGTTGTACTTCTCAGTAAGTACCTCTATTTCATCTCCCCTTAGGTCCTTCTTTTCAAAAGGAATGTCTTTTAGACAGGCCGTATAGGGGGTTCTTTTTCCCAATACCTTTGCAACAGAGATATTGACTTGCAGCTCCTTAAGGGCTGTTGGGAAATGAGCCAACTGCTCATCTGCCGGGTCTTTCTGCATGCCTAGGAAAGGCAGCTCTTGAGACTCTTTCACCTTTACAAGGGCGAGCTCTGTGGTAATCACAAGCTCCTCTTGCATGCCCTGAGAAGAATCAACTTGAGGTTCCTCTCTTTTGTAGGCTCATGCTCAATGGCAGTCTCAGGATCCTTCTGGTCTGTGATTATCTTCAGTCCCTCAGTAGCAGACTCCTGAGGTTCGGTCTCTTTGGTGAAGACTACTGACTCACCTTCTTTTAAGGTTTCTTTTTCAGAGAGCATCAGGCTTTCTGTGAGGGCCCTATAGGAATGCACCTCCTCAAACAACTCAATAAGAGGAATATTAATGTGCAACTTCTTAGAGCCTTCCAAGGACTCTGAGCAGTGCTCGTCCTTGGTCTCCTTTTTGGTCTTGTGAGGGTGTGGTAGCTCAGGCATTCCTCCCATAAGAGGGGCGTACAACAATGTGCTTCCAGCCTCTTCTTGAATCTCTTCTTCATTTAGTTCCTCAACAATGTGTACCATATGAGGCTCAGCCTCCTTGGTACTAATGAGGGCCAAACATTCCTCTCTAGGATTCACTTCTGTGTCTCTGAGAAAAGTGTTAGAGTGTCTCTGCAGTTTCTGAGGAAGGTTCCTCTGAATGACTGAATTGCACTCTTTAGTAAGAGCTACTGTCTCTACTTCTCTCCAATCCTTCTTGTTGTTCAGTATTTCCTTTATGAACTTAGCATATGAAGGCATTTGTTCAAGAGCCTCTACAAAGGCGATTTTGATCTCCAGCTTAAAAGCTTCTAAGAATTTGGCAAATTGTCTATCTTTTTCTGCTTTTTGAAGTCGGTAAGGGTATGGTAACTTAGCATATAGGTAGGGTGCATTTAGTTAGATCTCATTGAATAAATGTTGATATCCTTAGCTTTCTCTTGGTTTAAGCATGAGGACATGCTTGGTTTAAGTGTGGGGAGGTTGATAAACCCCATATTTAGGGTTTATCTTGTGCTAAATTTAGAGGGATTTGTCAACCTTTCTCCCATTTATCCAATGAAATAGCATGGTTTTGTAAATTCTCCTTTAATTGTGCTTAAGAGTGAAAACATGCTTTTTAGGTCCTTAATTGTTTAATCTTGATTTACCTTTGATTCCATTAGATGCCTTGATATGTGTGTTAAGTGATTTCAGATTTAGGAGGCAAAGATTGGATCAAGGGAATGAAGGAAAAACATGTAAAAATGGAGAACTCATGAAGAAATGAAGGAATTGCAAAAGTTGTCAAGCCGACCTCTTCTCACTTAAACGACCATAACTTGAGCTACATAGGTCCAAATGATGCAGTTTTAGTTGCGTTGGAAATCTAACATCCGGGGCTTTGAAATAATATAAGATTTGCCATAGTTGCTACACGTATGGTGATGCGTATGCACAATGTACGCACACGTGTCATTGCTGCCATATGATCCACTTAAAGCAATACGTGGCCAGCGAATTCTAAAGCCTTGTGGGCCCAATCTGATGCTATTTAAGCCAAGGATTGAAGGGGAATTAACATACTTACACACATTAGATTAGTTTAGTTTAATTTTTGGAAGAAAAGTTAGTTTTAGAGAGAGAAGCTCTCACTTCTCTCTAGGATTAGAATTAGGATTAGGTTTAGTTCAATAATCTAGATCTAGGTTTCAATTCATGCTTTCTTCTTCTTCTACCTCTCAATTTTATGTTGTTACATTCATGATTCCTCTATTCTTTTGTTGTAATTTCCTTTATGTTGCTTTTATACTTTGTTGTAGATCTACTCTTGTTCCTTCCATTTTCTTTCAATTCAATATGAGGTAATTCATAATAATTGTGTTTCCTTTGATTGTTGTTGTTGATTTCTTACATTCTATTGTTGTTAGATTTTATTTTGTTATCAATTTACTTTGCTTTCCTTTTATGCCTTCCAAGTGTTTGATAAAATGCTTGGTTGGATTTTAGTGTAGATTTTGTTCCTCTTGGCCTAGGTGGAGTAATTAGTGACGCTTGAGTTATCTAATTCCTTTGTTTATTGATAATTAGAAGTTGCTAATTGATTTGGATACCACTAAAGCTAGTCTTTCCCTTGGGAGTTGGCTAGGACTTGTGCAATCAAGTTGATTCATCCACTTGACTTTCCTCCATGGTTAGAGGTTAACTAAGTGGTAGCAATGGATAATTG
Organism: Arachis ipaensis; assembly: GCF_000816755.2. Lineage (NCBI taxonomy): Eukaryota > Viridiplantae > Streptophyta > Magnoliopsida > Fabales > Fabaceae > Arachis > Arachis ipaensis. Next base: position 80,436,158 of record NC_029787.2, read on the forward strand.
TGGTCACAATTGAGGAGGATAACTAGGATAGGACTTCTAGTTCTCATTCCTTGTCAAGAGCTTTTCTAGTTAGTTTATTTTCATTACCATTTACATTTCGTGTCCAATATCTCAAAAACCCCAAACATAACTCATAACCAATAACAAGAACACTTTATTGCAATTTCTAGGGAGAACGACCTGAGGTTCAATTCTTCGATTTATAAATTTAGGGGTTTGTTTTAGTGACAAACAAAATTTTTGTATGAAAGGATTAATGTTAATTTAGGAACTATACTTGCAACGAGAAATTATTGTGAATTCTAAACCACACAAAAGTCCTCTCATCAAAATGGCGCCGTTGCCGAGGAGTTACAATGGTGTTATGTTATTGGTTATTGTATATATGTGAATAGTGTGAATAACTTGTCTTTTGCTTGTTTACTAGTTTTTGTTAGTTTTATTTTGTTCTTCCACTATGAATTCTCACTTTGGCTATGAGCTTGGTTCTCATTATGTTGTAGGAAATGTGAACTTCAATGATAACATGTACCAAGGATGGAACACTTCAAGATGGGAGGAGCCTCAAGGAATTGATCACTCTTATTGGCAACCACCTTGGGATACTTATAGGTATAACCACCATCCTAATACATGTCAATTCAATGGTTATGGTAAAACTTTTTATGATAATCAACTACCACCATTATATACCTATGATTCTTATCCTCAACATGAACCTCAACCATTCTCACAAGCCTCTCATTACCAAACACCTTCTTATGATCCATATCCATCACATGACCAATCACCCATACCATATTCTTATGACCATTATGAGCAAGAACCTTTGGAACCACCACAATCATATCATGACTACTACCAAGAACCACCTCGATGCACACCATCTCCATACCCTTACCAAGAAGAACCACCTTCCTACTATGAACCCTCTCTCCAAAATAATGAACCCTCTTATCAACTCCAAGCCCCAATAGATGATTCTCTCACCTTGATACTTCAAGGCCAAGCGGATATGCAAAGAAACACCCTAGAGTTTATTACTAACTTGACCAAGGTAGTGCATACTTTAGCCTACCAATGCTTGAACACTCAAGGTGCTTCCATAGCTACATGTGAAAAATCAATTGAAGAGCATAGCATGAAGGAGAGATTGGAAATCCCGGTGGGTGATGAGGGATGCCACTTTGTGTTAGAACAATTGGAGGAGCCTATGATCATTGAAGAAAAGGAAGAAGTGGTTGAAGATTTAGGAGATGTTGAAAGTTGATGAGCGGGTATTTTATACGCTTTTTGGGGTTAATTTCATATAGAATTTAGTATATTTTAGTTAGTTTTTAGTTTATTCTCATTAGTTTCTAGGCAAAATTCATATTTCTGGACTTTACTATGAATTTGTGTATTTTTCTATAATTTCAGGTATTTTCTGGCTGAAATTGAAGGAGCTGAGCAAAAATCTGATTTAGGCTGAAAAAGGACTGCTGATGCTGTTGGATTTTGACCTCCCTGCACTCAAAGTGAATTTTCTGGAGCCCCAGAACTCCAAATGGTGCACTTCCAATTGCGTTGGAAAGTAGACATCCAGGGCTTTCCAGCAATATATAATAGTCCATACTTTGCTCAAGGATAGACGACGTAAATTGGCGTTCAACGCCAGTTCCATGCTGCTGTCTGGCGTCCAGCGCCAGAAACAAGTTAGGAGTTGGAGTTCAACGCCAGAATTGGATCCAGAGCTGGCGTTGAACGCCCAAAACAGCCTTATGCACGTGAGAAGCTTTAGTCTCAGTCCTAGCACATACCAAGTGGGCCCCAGAAGTGGATTTCTGCACTATCTATCATAGTTTACTCATTTTCTGTAATCCTAGGTTACTAGTTTAGTATTTAAACAACTTTTAGAGATTTATTTTGTATCTCATGACATTTCAGATCTAAACTTTGTACCTTTTGATGGCATGAGTCTCTAAACTCCATTGTTGGGGGTGAGGAGCTCTGCTGTGCCTCGATGAGTTAATGCCAGTATTTCTGTTTTCCATTCAATCATGTTTGTTCCTATCTAAGATATTCATTTGCGCCTTATTATGATGAATGTGATAATCCATGACACTCATCACCATTCTCAACCTATGAACGTGTGCCTGACAACCACCTCCGTTCTACATTAGATTGAATGAGTATCTCTTAGATTCCTTAATCGGAATCTCCATGGTATAAGCTAGAATCCATTGGCAGCATCCTTGAGAATTCGGAAAGTCTAAACCTTGTCTGTGGTATTTCTAGTAGGATTCTGGGATTGGATGACTGTGACGAGCTTCAAACTCGCGAGTGCTGGGCGTAGTGACAGACGCAAAAGGATAGCGAATCCTATTCCGGTATGATCGAGAACCTACAGATGATTAGCCGTGCGGTGACAGCGCACCTGGACCATTTTCACTGAAAGGAAGGATGGTAGCCATTGACAACGGTGATCCTCCAACACACAGCTTGCCATAGGAAGGACATGCGTGCGTGAAAAAGAAGATAGAGAGAAAGCAGAGATTCAAAAGGAAAAGCATCTCCAAAACTTTAACATATTCTCATTTACTGCATAACAAGTAACCTTTAATTCATGCTCTCTTATTCATTTGCAAGTCAATTGATAGCCACTAATTAATATCCTGACTAAGAGTTGCAAGATAACCATAGCTTGCTTCAAGCCAACAGTCTCCGTGGGATTGACCCTTACTCACGTAAGGTATTACTTGGACGACCCAGTGCACTTGCTGGTTAGTTGTGCGGAATTACATAGTGTGAAGTAATTTTCGTGCACCAAGTTTTTGGCGCCGTTGCCGGGGATTGTTTGAGTTTGGACAACTGACGGTTTATTTTGTTGCTTAGATTAGGAAAAAAAATTGTCTTTTTAGTTTAGAGTCTTTTATTATTTATACCTTGTTAAAACATTTTAAATTTATAGCTCAATTAGTTAGAGCATGGTACTTATGTTTTTAGTAATTGACTATCTTATTTTCAAAATCTTTTTCAAAAATAATTTTTCTTTGAATAAATCTTGTGCCAAACTTTAAGTTTGGTGTTTTCTTGTTGATTTTTTTTGTTTTTCGAAAATTTTAGTTTGGTTTTCTAAAAATTTTAAGTTTGGTGTTCTTTCTTCATGTTCTTGTGTTCTTGTGAGTCTTCAAAGTGTTCTTGAGTTCTCCTTGCGTCTTGATCTTAAAATTTTTAAGTTTGGTGTTCTTTGGTGTTTTTCCTCCAGAATTTTCGAAAACAAGGAGCATTAGATCTAAAAATTTTAAATCTTGGGCTATCTTATTGTTTCTCTCCCTCCTCCTTAAATTCAAAAATATCTTTTCTCTCTATTTTTAAAATAAATTTTCAAAAATTATTTTTAAAATTCAGATTTTTTTTTCAAAATTTAAAATCTTTTTCAATTCATATATTTTTCAAAACTTCCTGACCACTTTCTCTCTCCTCATTTTTTTCGAAAATCTTCACCTATTTTTTTATTATTTTATTTTAATTTATTTTCGAAATAATTAAATAAATAAAAAAATTTACATTTTTTATTTTACATCATCTCCCTTTCTCCATCATGGATCTAAGTGGAAATGAACAGTCCAGGAGGACTCTGGGGTCATATGCTAACCCCTCTACTGCTTCATATGGGAGTAGTATCTGCATACCCTCCATTGGAGTCAGTAGCTTTGAGCTGAATCCTCAGCTCATTATCATGGTGCAACAAAGCTGCCAGTATTCCGGTCTTCCACAAGAAGAACCTACAGAGTTTCTGGCACAGTTTTTACAAATTGCTGACACAGTACATGATAAGGAAGTAGATCAGGATGTCTACAGATTATTACTGTTTCCATTTGCTGTAAAAGACCAAGCCAAGAGGTGGTTAAGTAACCAACCTAAGGCTAGCATAAGGACATGGAAACAGCTGACAGAAAAATTCCTGAATCAATACTTCCCTCCAAAACGGATGACACAGCTAAGGCTGAACATCCAAGGCTTTAAACAAGGAGATAATGAATCTCTTTATGATGCCTGGGAGAGATACAGAGAGATGCTAAGAAAATGCCCCTCTGAAATATTTTCAGAGTGGGTTCAGTTAGACATCTTCTATTATGGGCTTACAGAAAGAGCTTAGATCTCTTTAGATTGCTCAGCTGGTGGATCTATCCACATGAGAAAGACAATTGAAGAAGCTCAAGAGCTCATTGATACAGTTGCTAGAAATCAACATCTGTACTTAAGCAGTGACCCTTCCATGAAAGAAGAGGCTAAAACAGTAACTGCTGAACTCAGTCCTGCAGAGCAAGCTGCTGAATTCAATCAACAATTAGATTTTCTAACAAAGCAGTTAGCTGAATTCAAGGATAAACTACAAGAGACAAGGATGGCTAATATAAACATGGAAGAACAATTGAAGCAAACAAAACAGCAGCTGTCAAGACAAATAACAGAAGAATGCCAAGCAGTCCAATTAAGAAGTGGAAAAATATTAAATACCCCACCTCAAGGCAGCAAGAAGCCAAGAAATGAGCAACCCATCCAAAATCCACCAGAGGACAGTAAGAGCCCAGGGAAAAATAATTCTGGCACTAAAACTCCAGAAATTTGGTGGAAGGCTGGCGCTGAACGCCCAGACCATGCTCAGGACTGGCGTTCAACGCCAGAAACAAGCAAGGATCTGGCGTTGAACGCCCAAAAGGAGCACAGTTCTGGCGTTCAGACGCCAGGAAGAACTGGGAAGCTGGCGTCTAACGCCACTCCAGCTCCTAGCTATGGCATTCAATTGCCAGTGAGGGATCAGACACACACAAGTGCTGATGACAACCCATCTAAAAAGGCTTCCTCAACCACTTCTGCAGGAAATAAACTTACAGCAACCAAGGTTGAGGAATATAAAGGCAAGATACCTTATCCTCAAAAACTCCGCCAAGAGGAGCAGGATAAGCAATTTGCTCGCTTTGCAGATTATCTCAGGACTCTTGAAATAAAGATTCCATTTGCAGAGGCACTTGAGCAAATACCTTCTTATGCCAAGTTCATGAAAGAGATCTTGAGTCATAAGAAGGATTGGAGAGAAACTGAAAGAGTTCTCCTCACTGAAGAATGCAGTGCAGTCATTCTGAAAAGCTTTCCTGAAAAGCTTAAAGACCCTGGGAGTTTTCTGATACCATGCACATTAGAAGGTAATTGCACCAAGACAGCTTTATGTGATCTTGGGGCAAGCATCAACCTAATACCTGCATCCACTATCAGAAAGCTTGGTTTAACTGAAGAAGTTAAACCAACCCGGATATGTCTCCAACTTGCTAATGGCTCCATTAAATACCCATCAGGCGTGATTGAAGACATGATTGTCAGAGTTGGGCCATTCGCCTTTCCCACTGACTTTGTAGTGCTGGAAATGGAGGAGCACAAGAGTGCTACTCTCATTCTAGGAAGACCCTTCCTAGCAACTGGACGAACCCTTATTGATGTCCAACAGGGGAAATAATCCTGAGAGTCAATGAGGATGAGTTTAAGTTGAATGCTGTCAAAGCCATGCAGCATCCAGACACATCAAAAGACTGCATGAAAGTTGATCTTATTGACTCTTTGGTAGAAGAGATCAACATGACTGAGAGTCTCGAATCAGAGTTGGAAGACATCTTTAAAGATGTTCAGTCTGATTTTGAGGATTTAGAGGAAATGAAAGAGCCTCTAAAATTTCCTCTGGAAGAGGAAAAACCTCCTAAACCCGAGCTCAAACCATTACCACCATCCCTGAAATATGCATTATGGGAGAAGGTGACACTTTTCCAGTGATCATAAGCTCTGCTTTAAATCCACAGGAAGAGGAAGCACTTATTCAAGTGCTAAGGACACACAAGACAGCTCTTGGGTGGTCCATAGGTGACCTTAAGGGCATAAGTCCAGCCAGATGCATGCACAAAATCTTATTGGAGGATAATGCTAAACTAGTGGTTCAACCACAGAGGCGGCTAAATCTAGCCATGAAGAAAGTGGTGCAGAAAGAGGTCACCAAATTACTGGAGGCGGGGATTATTTATCCTATTTCTGACAGCCCCTGGGTGAGTCCTGTCCAAGTTGTCCCCAAAAAGGGAGGTATGACAGTGGTTCATAATGAAAAGAATGAACTGGTTCCTACAAGAACAGTTACAGGGTGGCGCATGTGTATTGACTACAGAAGGCTCAATACAACCACCAGAAAGGATCATTTTCCTTTACCATTCATAGACCAGATGCTAGAAAGACTGGCAGGTCATGATTATTAATGCTTTTTGGATGGCTACTCAGGCTATAACCAGATTGCAGTAGATCCCCAGGATCAAGAGAAAACAGCATTCACATGTCCATCTGGAGTGTTTGCTTATAGAAGGATGCCATTTGGACTGTGTAATGCGCCTACAACCTTCCAGAGATGCATGCTCTCTATTTTCTCTGATATGGTGGAAAAATTTCTGGAAGTCTTCATGGATGACTTCTCAGTATATGGAGACTCATTCAGCTCCTGTCTTGATCACCTGAAACTAGTTTTGAAAAGATGCCAAGAGACCAATCTGGTTTTAAACTGGGAAAAATGTCACTTTATGGTGACTGAAGGGATTGTCCTTGGGCATAAAATTTCAAACAAGGGAATAGAGGTGGATCAAGTAAAAATAGAGGTAATTGAAAAATTACCACCCCCTGCCAATGTTAAGGCAATCAGAAGCTTTCTGGGGCATGCAGGATTCTATAGGAGGTTTATAAAGGATTTTTCAAAAATTGCAAAACCTCTAAGCAATCTGCTAGCTGCTGACATGCCATTTGTGTTTGACACAGAGTGTCTGCAGGTGTTTGAAACGCTGAAAGCCAAGCTGGTCACAGCACCAGTTATTTCTGCACCAGACTGGACATTACCATTTGAGCTAATGTGTGATGCCATTGATCACGCCATTGGTGCAGTGCTAGGGCAGAGGCATGACAAGCTTCTGCACGTCATTTACTATGCCAGCCGCATTTTAAATGATGCCCAGAAAAATTACACAACCACAGAAAAAGAATTACTTGCAGTGGTTTATGCCATTGACAAGTTTAGATCATACTTGGTAGGATCAAAGGTGATTGTGTATACTGACCATGCTGCTCTCAAATATCTACTCACAAAGCAGGATTCAAAACCCAGGCTCATAAGATGGGTGTTGCTTCTGCAAGAGTTTGATATAGAAATAAGAGACAGAAAAGGGACAGAGAACCAAGTGGCTGATCATCTGTCCCAGATAGAGCCAGTAGAAGGGACGTCCCTCCCCTCTCCTGAGATCTCTGAGACTTTTCCGGATGAGAATTTATTTGCCATTCAGGAAACACCATGGTTTGCAGGCATTGCAAACTATAAAGCTGCAAGGTTCATACCCAAAGAGTACAACAGGCAACAAAAGAAAAAATTAGTTACTGATACAAAGTACTACTTGTGGGATGAACCCTATCTCTTTAAGAGATGTGCAGATGGAATAATCCGGAGATGTGTGCCTAGAGAAGAAGCACAGAGGATTCTATGGCATTGCCATGGATCACAATATGGAGGCCATTTCGGAGGTGAGCGAACAGCCACCAAGGTCCTCCAATGTGGCTTCTATTGGCCCACACTCTATAAAGATTCTCGAGAGTTCGTACGTAACTGTGACAGTTGCCAAAGAGCTGGTAATCTGCCTCATGGTTACGCCATACCTCAACAAGGAATCTTGGAGATTGAGTTGTTTGACGTATGGGGAATTGACTTCATGGGACCTTTTCCACCATCATACTCAAACACTTATATTCTGGTGGCCGTTGACTACGTATCAAAATGGGTAGAGGCCGTTGCCACACCCACCAATGATACTAAAACAGTGCTGAAGTTCCTCCAGAAATATATCTTCAGCAGGTTTGGGGTCCCTAGAGTACTAATCAGTGATGGGGGCACTCGCTTCTGCAACAAACAGCTTTACTCTGCCATGGTCCGGTATGGGATTCGCCACAAGGTGGCGACTCCATATCATCCACAGACTAATGGAAAAGCTGAAGTCTCTAACAGAGAGCTAAAAAGAATCCTAGAACGGACTGTAAGTACCCGTAGAAAGGATTGGGCAAGAAGCTTGGATGATGCTCTGTGGGCATACAGAACAGCATTCAAGACTCCTATAGGGACCTCTCCATACCAACTTGTGTATGGTAAGGCATGTCACCTGCCCGTGGAACTGGAACATAAAGCTTACTAGGCAACCAGATTCCTAAACTTTGATGCCAAATTAGCTGGAAAAAAAAGATTGCTCCAGCTAAATGAACTAGAGGAATTCAGATGCACTGCTTTCGAAAATGCCAAGCTTTATAAAGAAAAATAAAAAAATGGCATGACAGAAAGCTGTCATCTAGAATCTTTGAACCAGGACAAAAGGTTCTGTTGTTTAACTCTAGGCTCAGGCTATTCCCCGGGAAACTGAAGTCCCGGTGGAGGGGACCATATGTGATTACAAGTGTATCACCATATGGTTATGTGGAGCTTCAAGATATTGATTCTGATAAGAAGTTCATTGTTAATGGACAGAGAATCAAGCACTATCTTGAAGGCAATGTTGAGCAAGAGTGCTCAAGGCTGAAGCTAGATTAAAAGCTCAACAAGGTTCAGCTAAAGACAATAAAGAAGCGCTTGCTGGGAGGCAACCCAGCCATGGGGCATCACTTCCTCTAAGCATTTTGCCCTATTCTTGATTTTATTTGTTTATATAAAGTTCATTGATCCTAAGGTAAAGAGTCAATTGTATAAGTTCACAGGGTTACAGAAGGATTCTACACGCAAAACAGAGAAAAAAGAGCTCACTGACAAGAAAACGCTAGTAAAAGTCTGTTTTGGGCGTTCAACGCCCAACAGAAGCATCCACTGGGCGTTGAACGCCAGAAAGAAGCTCTTTCTGGGCGTTTAACGCCAGATTTACAGCGTTCTGGGCGTTCAGAAAACCGCCCAGTAACAAAGGACTTCCTGGCGTTCAACGCCAGAAATAAGCAGCAGCTGGGCGTTGAACGCCCAGGAGAAGCAGCATTTGGGCGTTGAACGCCCAAAACATGCAGCGTTTGGGCGTTCAAACACCAGGATGGTGGGGAGGAGGTAAATTTGTTTTTTTTTTTTTCATATTTTTCATTTTAATCCCAATTTTCATGTTCCAATTCATGATTTCTTGCATAAACATGTTAAGAACCCTGATTTCTAAAATCCCTAATTTCTAAAAACCCTTCTTTAAAAAAAATATATATTAAATGTATCTTAATCCATAAGCACAAATCCTTTTTTTTTCAATCCAACTAACTCTTTTTCAAAATTTTCAAAATAAATCTCTCTTTTCATTCAAAAATCTTTTCAACTAAGCAATATCTTTTTCAAATATCCATAGTATCTTTTTCAAAATCCCAAATCTATCTTCTTCAGATATCTTTCATATCTTTCCAATTTTAAATCATATCTTTTCTTATCATATTTTTTCTAAAAATCATATCTTCTATCTTAGCTTTTTTCCTATTTTTCGAAAACCCACCCCCCTCTCCCTTTAAATATGGGTTCGGCCTCCCTCCCCTCCCATCCACCATTGCACCTAGCTCTCCTTCTCTCCCTTTCCTTTCTTTTCTTTTTGCTTGAGGACAAGCAAACCTCTAAGTTTGGTGTGCTCATCCGTGATCACTAAGATCATGGCTCCTAAAGGAAAACAACCCACCCCAAGAGGCAAGAAAGGGAGTGTTCCAAAACCACTTTGGAATCAAGGGAAGTTCTTAACTAAAGAACATTCAGACCATTATTACAAAATATTGGGTCTAAGATCAGTGATCCCGGAAGTCAGATTCGATCTGAAAGAAGACGAATATCCGGAGATCCATGAGCAAATTCGAATCAGGAACTGGGAGATCCTAGCCAATCCTGAAACGAAAGTAGGAAGGAATATGTTCCAGGAGTTCTATGCTAATATGTGGCATACAGACAGGCAAAGACTATCTGGATCTGCTATCTGTGACTATCAGACCGTGGTCAGAGGAAAGATTGTTCATACCCACCCTGACAAGATCAGGGAGATCTTAAAGCTACCTCAGCTGAAAGATGATCCAGACTCCTTCAATAGGAGAATGATGAGAACAGACAAGGGCCTGGATAAGATTCTAGAGGACATATGCATCCCTGGAGCCAGGTGGACCACCAGCACGAAGGGTGTTCCTAATCAACTCAAAAGAGAAGATCTCAAACCAGTCGCCAGAGGATGGCTGGATTTCATTGGGCATTCTCTGCTGCCCACTAGCAACCGTTCTGAAGTCACTATTAGAAGAGCAGTGATGATCCATTGCATCATGATGGGAAAAGAAATGGAAGTTCATCAACTGATTTCAACTGAATTTTACAAAATTGCAAATAAAAATTCCAAAGATGCCAGGCTGGCTTATCCAAGCTTGATTTCTATGCTCTGCAAGGATGCTGGAGTAAGGATGGGAATAACTGAGTATATCTCAATTGAGCGACCAATCACCAAAGCATCAATGGAAAAACAACAAGCACAGGATGACCCCATCAAGAAGAAAACACAGGAATTTCTCCCAGAAATCCCTCAATAATTTTCGAGTTTTTAATAAGAACATTCTAATTATTTACATGTGGTGGCAATGCTTTCTGTCTTCTGAATGAATGCTTGAACAGTGCATATGTCTTTTGAATTTGATGTTTAAGACTGTTAAATATGTTGGCTCTTGAAAGAATGATGAACATGAGACATGTTATTGATAATCTGAAAAATCATAAAAATGATTCTTGAAGCAAGAAAAAGCAGCAAAGAACAAAAGCTTGCAGAAAAAAAAAAGAAGAAGAAGAGCAAGCAGAAAAAGCCAATAGCCCTTAAAACCAAAAGGCAAGGGTAATAAAAAGGATCCAAGGCTTTGAGCATCAGTGGATAGGAGGGCCTAAAGGAATAAAAGCCTGGTCTAAGCGGCTGAACCAAGCTGTCCCTAACCATGTGCTTGTGGCGTGAAGGTGTCAAGTGAAAACTTGAGACTGAGCGGTTAAAGTCAAGATCCAAAGCAAAAAGAAGAGTGTGCTTAAGAACTTTGGATACCTCTAATTGGGGACTTCAGCAAAGCTGAGTCACAATCTGAAAAGGTTCACCCAATTATGTGTCTGTGGCATTTATGTATCCGGTGGTAATACTGGAAAACAAAGTGCTTAGGGCCACAGCCAAGACTCATAAAGTAGCTGTGTTCAAGAATCATCATACTGAAAAAGGAGAATCAATAACACTATCTAAATTCTAAGTTCCTATAGATGCCAATCACTCTGAGCTTCAATGGATAAAGCGAGGTGCCAAAACTGTTCGGAAGCAAAAAGCTACTAGCCCCGCTCATCTAATTAGAATCTGAGCTTCACTCAAAAACTCTGAGATATTATTGTTTCTTGACTCATTTGTATTCTATTTTATTTATCTAGTTGCTTGAGGACAAGCAACCGTTTAAGTTTGGTGTTGTGATAAGCGGGTATTTTATACGCTTTTTGGGGTTAATTTCTTATAGATTTTAGTATATTTTAGTTAGTTTTTAGTTTATTCTCATTAGTTTCTAGGCAAAATTCATATTTCTGGACTTTACTATGAGTTTGTGTATTTTTTCTGTAATTTCAGGTATTTTCTGGCTGAAATTGAAGGAGCTGAGCAAAAATCTGATTTAGGCTGAAAAAGGACTGCTGATGCTGTTGGATTCTAACCTCCCTGCACTCAAAGTGGATTTTCTGGAGCCACAGAACTTCAAATGGCGCGCTTTTAATTGCGTTATAAAGTAGACATCCAGGGCTTTCCATCAATATATAATAGTCCATACTTTGCTCAAGGATAGACGATGTAAACTGGCGCTCAATGCCAGTTCCATGCTGCTGTCTGGCGTCCAGTGCCAGAAACAAGTTAGGAGTTGGAGTTCAACGCCAGAATTGGATCCAGAGCTGGTGTTGAACGCCCAAAATAGCCTTATGCACGTGAGAAGCTTTAGTCTCAGCCCCAGCACACACCAAGTGGGCCCCAGAAGTGGATTTCTGCACTATCTACTACAGATGATTAGCCGTGCGGTGATAGCGCACCTGGACCATTTTCACTGAAAGGAAGGATGGTAGCCATTGACAACGGTGATCCTCCAACACACAGCTTGCCATAGGAGGGACGTGCGTGCGTGAAGAAGAAGATAGAGAGAGAGCAGAGATTCAAAAGGTAAAGCATCTCCGAAACTCCAACATATTCTCATTTACTGCATAACAAGTAACCTTTAATTCATGCTCTCTTATTCATTTGCAAGTCAATTGATAGCCACTAATTAATATCCTGACTAAGAGTTGCAAGATAACCATAGCTTGCTTCAAGCCAACAATCTCCATGGGATCGACCCTTACTCACGTAAGGTATTACTTGGACGACCCAGTGCACTTGCTGGTTAGTTGTGCGGAATTACATAGTGTGAAGTAATTTTCGTGCACCAAAAGTCCAAGGGCATGTAGCATCATGGAGCATTCTTCCAAGAAGCTTGATATTGATGTTGATGAGGGTGTGCAACCTCCAAGGCATATCATAGTTGGAGACTTGGAAGAGGCTTATCAAGAGATGGATTCAATCATGGATGAATTTCTCTCTACAATGGAATCCTCTCCCATTGGACATGAAGTTGAAATTATAGATGAATGTGCACAACCTCCCATACCCTTGGTGAGCAATGAAGAAGAGAGTGAATTAGAAGAGAGCCACCAAAAGGAAAAAGTTGGCATGGTGTATATCGAAATTGAAGAATATGAAGAGGTTGATCAAGAGATGGATTCATTCATCAATGAATTCCTATCCAAAATTGAATCACCTCCCATTGGGCAAGAAATCGAAGTTCTTGAAGACAACACCAAGCCAAGTGACAAAAGGGAAAAGGTTGAAATTGAAGAAGCTTGCGAAGAGGTGGAAATAACTAAAGAAGAGCCTAAAGAAGTAGACCTCGCATTGTCTAAGTGTGGGGAGGTCTCCCTCCCCAAGTTACCATCATACACAACATTCAAGTGGGTAAAATTCTTATCCCTAAGCTTTACTTTCTCACCTGAATATGGTTTAATTGAAAATGATGGTCAACTTAGAGCTCTTTGTGGAGTTAAAAGTAGACGAGAGTTGTGTAGTAGTTGGAAACGTCATTCTAAGCTCATGATGGTTGCAAGCTCAAAATTCAAGAGCAGTGGTTGGTGTGGAACTAAATTGCATAGGTTTAGGAAGTTGTTTGGAACCTTCTATGAGAATTCTAAGGTCATGCCACCCGGATGGAATATTGATGACCAACTCAAGGACGGGTGTCAAAACAAAGTGTGGGATCCCGGTTCGCACAAGGAAAATCAAATTTGGGAGCTCATGGTTTGTGAAGAACTCCATCAAAGCTTGAAGATATTAACTTTGAAGAATGGAGCTTATTGGAGATTCAAGCATTGGTGGATGTTCAAAGATAGCTTCAAGCACAAGCCTCCTTGATAAGAAGCTCCCCATAAGTCCAACTTAAGGACAATAAATAAAAGTGCTAGGTGGGAGACACCCCATACTCTTATACATTCTGTTTTGATTGATAGGTTGTTATAGTGTGTTTTGATTAGTTTAGATTGTTGTTAAAATAGGTTACTTGAAGTGCAAGTTGTGTTTATTTTGACTTTGAAAATTTTTTCAAAAACTTAAAGATTTTTGTTAAATTTGAATTTTGGTTGCTTTAGAGTGTTTATAGGTTAGGAGAGTGTCAAATTCTATTTCTATGCTTCTAAAAAAAAAGAGCCACATGCACGCGTACGCGCACTGCGTGCGTACGCGTGCATTAAGCATTTTTGCCAATCCGCGCGCACGCGTCATGCGCGCGTACGCGTGGATTGAGAAATTCCACCCCCAAGTCAAAATCCGAGAGTTGTGCGAACGCTGCACGCGCATTTTGCCTTTGGCACAAAACCACTGACGCGTATGCGTACATGACGCATACGCGTCACTCTCGAAAAAAAAAAAAAAAACCATCGAGTAGTTTTGTATTTTTGTTGTAAATATTGGGAATTGGGTACATGCTCATGTGTAATGAATGTAAAACCTTATGCATTGATGATCTTGTATATAGAAAGAAAAATGAGAAAAAGGAAAAGAAAAAAACAATATGGAAAAGAAAAGAAAAAAATAGAAAAAAAAAGAAACAAAGAAAAAGAAAGAAATAAAAGGGGACAAAATGCCCCAAAGCAAAGCTCAATAAGGGTCAATGCATAAGTGTTGTGAAATGAAAAGGAGTACATGAGTATGTGAAAAAGTGAGAAAAAAAATGGGTAGTTAGTTTAGCTTTGAAATTGTATAGGATGTCATAGGTTAGGTGGAAAGTCTAAGCTTATCAAAGATTCAAATTTCAAACTCACTTAACCAAATATGCATCCTACCTTGACCTTAGCCCCATTACAACCTATGAAAAGACCTCATGATACTTGTATGCATGCATTGAATAAATGTTGATTGTTAGAAGAAAAACAAATCTTAGAAAGCATGATTAGGGGAGAATTAAGAGAATCGACCCTACACACTTGAGCGACTAGAGTGCAAACACTTCCGGTGAGGGTTCGATGCTCAATTCCTTGATTCCAAGATTTCATGAGCTTTCTTCTTGCAAGTCTACTTGAACTTCATTTTGATATTTAAATTGGTAGGATTCATGAGTCGTCATAGGACCTTAGCCCTACTTGTGCATGTATGTCTTGGAGGATTGATTTATTTTTAACCAAGTAGGTAGAATCATTTTGCATTTAGTTGCATTCATATGGATAGTTGCATATAAGTATGGTGCATTTAGTTAGATCCCATTGAATAAATGTTGATATCCTTAGCTTTCTCTTGGTTTAAGCATGAGGACATGCTTGGTTTAAGTGTGGGGAGGTTGATAAATCCCATATTTAGGGTTTATCTTGTGTTGAATTTAGAGGGATTTGTCAACCTTTCTCCCATTTATCCAATGAATAGCATGGTTTTGTAAATTCTCCTTTAATTGTGCTTAAGAGTGAAAACATGATTTTTAGGTCCTTAATTGTTTAATCTTGATTTACCTTTGATTCCATTAGATGTCTTGATATGTGTGTCAAGTAATTTCAGATTTAGGAGGCAAAGATTGGATCAAGGGAATGAAGGAAAAGCATGTAAAAATGGAGAACTCATGAAGAAATAAAGGAATCGCAAAAGCTGTCAAGCCGATCTCTTCGCACTTAAACGACCATAACTTGAGCTACAAAAGTCCAAATGATGCGGTTCTAGTTGTGTTGGAAAGCTAACATCTGGGGCTTCGAAAAGATATAATATTTGTCATGGTGGCTACACGTATGGTGATGTGTACATGCACTATACGCGCACACGTCGTTGCTGCCATATGATCCACTTAAAGCAATACGTGGCCAGCGAATTCTAAAGCCTTGTGAGCCCAATCCAACTCATTTCTAATGCTATTTAAGCCAAGGATTGAAGGGGAATTAACATACTTACACACATTAGATTAGTTTAGTTTAATTTTTGGAGAGAAAGTTAGTTTTAGAGAGAGAAGCTCTCACTTCTCTCTAGGATTAGAATTAGGATTAAGTTTAGTTCAATAATCTAGATCTAGGTTTCAATTCATGCTTTCTTCTTCTTCTACCTCTCAATTCTATGTTGTTACATTCATGATTCCTCTATTCTTTTGTTGTAATTTCCTTTATGTTGCTTCTATACTTTGTTGTAGATCTACTCTTGTTCCTTCTATTTTCTTTCAATTCAATATGAGGTAATTCATAATAATTGTGTTTCCTTTGATTGTTGTTGTTGATTTCTTACATTCTATTGTTGTTAGATTTTATTTTGTTATCAATTTACTTTGCTTTCCTTTTATGCCTTCCAAGTGTTTGATAAAATGCTTGGTTGGATTTTAGTGTAGATTTTGTTCCTCTTGGCCTAGGTGGAGTAATTAGTGACGCTTGAGTTATCTAATTCCTTTGTTGATTGATAATTAGAAGTTGCTAATTGATTTGGATACCACTATAGCTAGTCTTTCCCTTGGGAGTTGGCTAGGACTTGTGGAATCAAGTTGATTTATCCACTTGACTTTCCTCCATTGTTAGAGGTTAACTAAGTGGTAGTAATGGATAATTGTGGTCACAATTGAGGAGGATAACTAGGATAGGACTTCTAGTTCTCATTCCTTGTCAAGAGCTTTTCTAGTTGTTAGTTTATTTTCATTACCATTTACATTTCGTGTCCAATATCTCAAAAACCCCAAACATAACTCATAACCAATAACAATAACACTTTATTGCAATTCCTAGGGAGAACGACTCGAGGTTCAATACTTCGGTTTATAAATTTAGGGGTTTGTTTTAGTGAAAAACAAAATTTTTGTATGAAAGGATTAATGTTGTTTTAGGAACTATACTTGCAACGAGAAATTATTGTGAATTATAAACTACACAAAAGTCCTCTCATCAGTTTCTTGTAAAGCCTTTTGCAATTCAAGCAATTGCTGTGCAAGGGTGTGTAAATGCTGAGTCCTGGGCCATTGAGTCAATGGGCCATCCTATTCTGGAAGGTTAGGTTCAATAGATATTGCCTTAACCTCTCCTTTCATAGTAGTCTCAGCAGATGAGTACATATGCTGATTAATGGCAATTGTCTCAATAAGCTCTTGAGCCTCTTTAATGGTCTTTCTCATGTGTATGGAACCACCAGCAGAGTGGTCCAGAGACATTCTAGCCATGCCTGAAAGTCTATAGTAGAAGATGTCTAACTGTACCCATTCTAAAAATATTTCAGTGGGACATTTTCTTAGCATCCTTCTATACCTCTCCCAGGCATCATAAAGGGATTCATTATCTCCTTGTTTGAAGCCTTGGATGTCCAGCCGCAGCTGGGTCATCTTCCTTGGAGGGAAGTATTGATTTAAAAACTTGTCTACCAACTGTTTTCAAGTTTTTAAGCTAGATCTGGGCTGGTTATCTAACCACCTCTTTGCTTGATCCTTTACAGCAAAAGGAAAGAGCAATAGTCTGTAGACATCTTGGTCTATTCCCTCATTGTGTACTATATGAGCAATCTTTAAGAAATCTGCCAGAAACTCAGTAGGTTCTTCTTGTGGAAGTCTAGAGTACTTGCAGTTTTGCTTTACTAAGATAATAAGTTGAGGGTTTAGTTCAAAGCTACTTGCTCTAATGTGAGGTATGCTAATACTTCTTCTATAGAAGTCAGCAGTGGGGTTTGTATAGGACTCTAGAGTTCTTTTGAACTCTTCATTCCCATTTGGGTTCATGATGAAGAAAGGTAGAAGAAGAGAAGGGAGGATGAAGATAGAAGGAGTAGAAGAAGAAATAGAAGTAGAAAAGATAAACAAGAATTAAAATATTTTTCTGATTTTATTTTATTTATTTATTAAATTCAAAAATTAAGGTTAATTAATTAAAAGGAATTGAAAATTTAATTATTAAATTCGAAAAATGAGAGGAGAAGAAGAGAATTTTCAAAAATTAGGAGAGAGAAGAATTAGTTAGGAAGTTTTGAAAAAGAAGAGAGAGAAATAAGTAATTAATTAAGAAAGATTTGAAAATAAGATAAGATAGAAGATTAGAAAAGATTTGATTTTAAATTTTGAAATTTGAAAATTAAATTTTAAATATTGAAAAACTCAACAAGATAAGATAAAGATTTGAAAAAGATTTGATTTATAAAAAGGTTTAATTTTGAAATTTGAAATTTAAATTTTGAAAATTGAATTTTAAAATTTGAAATTGAAATAAGATAAGATAAGATTTTTGAATTTTGAAGAAAGATAAAAAGATAAGATAAGATTTTGAAAAAGATAAGATTTTTGAAAAGATTTGATTTTGAAAAGATTTGAATTTTGATTTTTAAAACTAAGATAAGATAAAAATTTTGAAATTAAAATCTGAATTTTTATTTATGATTTTGAAAATTTAATAAAAAATAAAAATAGAAAAGATATTTTTTATTTTTGAATTTAATGAGGAGAGAGAAAAAAACACACAAAGGCACCAAACTTAAAATTTTTAGATCAAAATGGACCTTGTGTGCGAAAATCAACAAGAAAAATACAAAGAAACACCAAACTTGAAAATTTTAAGATCAAAACACAGAAAAATAAGAACACTTTGAAGATTAAGAAGAACACCAAGAACAAGACTAAAAAAATTCAAAGAACACAAGAACATGTAAAAGATACCAAACTTAAAATTTTTGAAAACCAAGAACAAAATTTTTGAAAAATTAAAGAAAACACACAAGAAGGCACCAAACTTAAAGATTTAACACAAGAATTAACCAAAGAAACTATTTTTAAAAATTTTTGAAAGAAAGACACAAAATTTTCAAAAAACAAAATAAGAACAAGAACAAAAGACTCAAACAAAAAAATGATTAATAAAGTTAAGGATTCTCGAAAATAAAAATTTTGGAAATGAAAACAAGAAACAAGTAAGACTCAAACCAAGAACAAAGATTAAACAAAGAAAAGAAAAATATTTTTGAAAAAGTTTTAATTTTTTCGAAAATAAGAAAAAGAAAACAAAAACAAAAAGACTCAAATAAAATAAAAAAATTACCTGATCTAAGAAACAAGATAATCCGTCAGTTGTCCAAACTCGAACAATTCCTGGCAACGACACCAAAAGCTTGGTGCACGAATCCCACACTTTCGTATAGCTGTACCAGCAAGTGCACTGGGTCGTCCAAGTAATACCTGAGCGAGTCAGGGTCGATCCTACGAGGATTGTGGTTTGAAGCAAGCTATGGTTATCTTGGAGGTCTTAGTCAGGAAAAATCAGAAGTTTGTTGGATTGAGGCAAGGGAAATTAAATCTAATAAAGTACTTTGTAAATTGGAATGTGAACATGAATAGGAATATGGTTAAGGATTTGAGTTGCTTTGCCTTTCTGAATTAAATCTGGTATTACTGTCTCTTTGCTTGTGAATGACTTCTTCCATGGCAGACTGTATGTGATCAACGTCATTGGCCGTGGTCATCAATCTTCTCTGCTTCAGGTCGAACGCCATTGGCCGTGGTCATCCAATCTGAACGAGGGTGAAGCTCTAGCAGTTCATTCTCTTGGCGATCCGACTCAAAACGTCACAGACAATGTCGAATCTTCCGGATCAGAGAATGCTACTTCTTTAGGTTCTAGCCTCTACCACAGAGACCCTAATCTCCCCGAAAATCGACTGAACTGGTATCTCGAGAAGTCCCCAACGAAGTCATGGATTAGCCGTCTGAGAGATGTATAATCAAGCTAGCGGTTCGCGCTTTCCAGCCACATATTCACACGAACCCAAATAGACACGGGTGTTTGTCAGGCACGCTGTCTTAATATGATGAACAGAGCTGATTGTCACGGATGATCCTATTCACCATGTTGAAAAATGAATATACATCTTAGAATTGATCAAACACGGATTGAAGAGAAACAGTAAAACTTTTATTAATTCATAGGACTCAGCAGGGCTCCTCCCCTCAACCTAGGAGGTTTAGAAACTCATACTGAAAGGAAATACAATGTGGTAAACAAAAATATGGTGTAAAGTGGCTGAAGATCCTTAACAAAGAGTGATCTTCTACTTTAAATACTAAACTAATGACTAGTAAGGGTAAAACAGTTTTTTTAGTGCTAAAATTCACTTCTGGGACCCACTTGGTGAGTGTTTGGGCTGAGCTTTGATGAGATCCACATGCTATGAGGCCTCTAAGGCATTGAACGCTGGCTAGGGGGTCCTCTCTGGGTGTTTGGACGCTGGTCTCTGCTCTTTGGGCATTGGACGCCTGGAAGGGGGTAAGAAGCTGGCGTTGGACGCCAGTTTTGGGCCTATTAATCTGAAGCAAAGTATAAACTATTATACATTTCTGGAAAGCTCTGGAAGTCAGCTTTCCATATCCATTGAGAATGCTCCATTTGGACTTCTGTAACTCCAGAAAAGCTCTTATGAGTGCAAGAAAGTCATATCCGGACAGCATCTGCAGTGCTTTCTGTGTCTCTGAATCAGACTTTTGCTCCAGCTCCTCAATTTCAGCCAGAAAATACCTGAAATTGTACAAAAACACAAAAACGTAAAGTAGAATCCAAAAATATGATTTTAACACAAAAGCCTATAAAAACTTAATAAAAACTAAACAAAACATACTAAAAACTATATGAAAATGATGCCAAAAAGCGTATAAAATATCTGCTCATCATCCACCATACCAACAACCATATGGACCATATGAACCATACATAGAACCACCCCAATTCCAACATCAATACTCCCAAGAACCACCACCTCTATATACACCATCCCTATATTCTCACCAAGATGAACCACCTTCCTATTATGAACCATTTCTTCCAAACAATGAACCTTCCTATCCACCCCCAAACACCAATGGATGACACTCTCATTTTAATTCTCCAAGAGCAAAGGGAGATTTATACTATTCTCCAAGGGGTAGTAACTAATTTAGTCTCCCAACACTTAGACACTCAAAGCACTCCCATGGTCACATGTGGAGAATCAAATGAAGAGCTGAGTATAAAAGAGAGGTTAAAAACTCCGATGGAGAACAAGGAGTGGGATTTTGTATTAGAACAAGTGGAGGAAGCCAAAATTGTTGAAGAGAAAAAAGTGGTTGAAGACTTAGGAGATGTTGAAAGTCCATGGTAACCGAAAGTTATAGAGCCTCCTTCCGAGAAGCTCGAAATTGATCTTGAGGAGGCTAGTGCACAACCTCCAAAGCATATCATGGTTGAAGGATTTGGAGAGGTTGACCAAGAAATGGATTCAATCATCGACGAGTTTCTATTTACACTAACTAATCACCTCGATGATTTTGTTAAATCCTCTCCCATTGAACATGAAATAGAGGTCAAAGAAGAAGGTGCACAACTTCCAAGGCCCTTGGTAAATAATCAAGAAGAGACTTGATTGGAAGAAAGCTACCAAGAGGTGGAGGTAAATCAAGAAGAGCATAGGGAAGTGTAGCTTGCAAGATCATTAGAAACACCTCTCCCCAAGCCATCACCATCCATTCTTTCATTCAAGTGGGTAAATCTCTTATCCCTAAGCTTTACTTTCCCACTTGAATATGGTTTGCTTGAAACAGATGGTCAACTTAGAGCTCTTTGTGGATTTAAGAGCGAAAAGGAGATGCTTAGTGGTTGCCATTGTAAATCAAGGTTCATTATGGTTAACAGCTCAAGGTTTAAATGCAAGGATTGGCGTGGATCTCAATTGTGTAGGTTTAGGAGGATGTTTGGGTGCTTGAGTGAGGATTCCGAGGCTATATCACCCAGATGGAACTATGATAATCAACAAGAAGATGGGTGCAACCACAAGGTTTGGGACCCCAAAATTCACTTCAACAATCACCACTCTTGGGTCCAAACCACTTGCTCGAAGCTTCTTGAGAGTTGTATGTGCTTTATTTGGGATCTCGGAGGACAAGTAAAATGAAAACATGGGTGGATATTCAAGGAGGAATGGAAGTATAAGCCACCTTGACAAGAGTCTCCTCCAAAATGTCCAACTTAAGGACTTTAAATAAAAGTGCTAGGTGGGAGACACTCCACCATGGTAACATTCTTCCAACTTTTCTCTTCTTTTAATTTTTATTCATTATTTTTGTTTCTCATAGTTAGCTTTGTTTAGTTGGATTTTTTGGCTTGTTTTGTGCTTTGGTTTGTTTGAATTTTAATTTCAATTGTATATTTTTTGGGTAGAATAAGTTCTGGAGTTGAAATACTATGTTAAATGTCCTGTTTGGTACTCTCAAAGTCCTTAAAATTTTGTGCAAATAGTGTTCTATGCGTATACACAGGGGTGCGTACGCACACTTTGCCTGGCCTCATTGATCCGTGCGTACGCACGCCTTATTATGCGTACGCACACATGCCTAAATTGGCCCAAAATGTGTGCGCAGTCCATGTTCGCATACGCAATAGCCCCAGGAAAAGAGTACTCGTCGCGTGTATATAGCTCGCGTACGTGAGCTAAAAAAAAGAGCTTTGCGCGTACGCACATACCTCTGTACGTGCGAACAACCTTCAATTTTTGCCTTAGTGTGCACATGCTGGTGCGTATGCACAGAATGTATACCGAGCGTGTATTTTGAAAGGTGAGTTCTATGGTGCCTTTGTTATGGTGCCTAAATTGTCTAACTTTTCCTTTAAAGTAAAAAATAAATCATGTAAAATTATTAAATACTATTTATTTACCTTTTTTAGTAATTTAGATACAAAGTGATAAGCACCGTAGCATTCACCATTTTAAAATAGAGCCTAACGCACGTTTCACCCTATCCTTCTCTTCTCTTCTTCGTCTTTCACAACCCTTCCCCAAAACCACAAACCACCACACAACCTTCCAGCCACCTCTGTCCGGCGTCATCAGCCACCGCCGCGACTGCCGGCGACCACCGTCTCCGTCGCCCTCCTTCCTTCTCCTTTTCTTTCTTTCTTCTTCTCTCTTTCTCCATTATCGCTTCTTCGAGCTCTGTTCCTAGCCAGGTAGCTCGCCTTTTCTGCTTCTGTTCCAGCGCCATGCTTCCGCCGTGAGTCCGGCAGAGCAAGCTGCGACCCCACTTACATCCTTCACCCTCCATCTTTCATCACTCATCAACTCAGGTTCCAGTTTTTTCTTCCCTGTTCCCTGTTCCTTGTTCCAATTTTAAATCTGAATTCAGTAAATAGGTTAGGTTAGATTAGTTAGTTATTTACTGTTATATAGATTGCAATTGGTTGTTGCTGATTTTTCTGGGTGCTGATTGCTTGGAATGAGCCTAAATTCACTTACTACATGCTTTTGCATGCCAAGTGTTCCAGTTAATGCCTAAATGATTTTTTTTAATTCATATGTTTTGGCCACCATATGTCTTAGATTTTGTTCTTATTAGTTATTAGGCATTCTAATCAAGAATTGTGCAATTTTAGGTGATTTTGATGCTATCCGTGGTTGAATTTCTATAATGCACTTGGTTGTTAATTTGAGTTGATTGCACCAATTTGGTTTACAAATTCAATTTTGGTCACTTATTTGGTGCAATGTTGACAAGTGCATATTGATTTTCAATTAGTGAATTGAGTGAAATTGCTTGTTCGTCTTAGTTTTCAATTACACATAATCATATACTAAGTTACTTGTTCTTTAATGCCTTGCATGTTTTTGAGCGACTTGACTTGATTTTTATCAAGTTTGATGCTTTTGCAACAAGAACTTTGTCTATGTGATTATTTCCTTGTTGTTGAGAATGAATAAGTAGGCTTCTTTATTCTTGACTTGGTTATTGTTGTTGGGATATTTTATATCAATCTTGTACCTTCACTTACACAATTTCAATATACAAGATTTTCATAATTCAATTCACTTTAATTGTATTAGCCTAAGTTGTTTGTGCTTTAATTATTATCCATGCTTTTACTTGCAACCTTGGCTACTTACTCGAGAAACACATTGTTGCTTCTTTAACATAACACACTTTTATGATGTTTTACTCAATTAAGTGTTATCTACTTTTATTAGCTCCAAGTTTACATTGTAATTACTTCCTCTCTTGCCTTTTTGTGCCATTTACTTTTTTATTCTGAGTTATACTCTGTTCATTCTTTTTTAGGATGTGCCGTAAAGACAAGGAGCCGGCTTCATCATCGGTTCCTGCCGGCGATCTTCCAAGTGATAAGCTGGACACTTTCGCCAATGAAAAGGCCAAAATTCAATATGGAAAGCTTATGACAAGGGCCATTCATTGGGAGAGGAAACTGGATGCCTCGGAACAGTATGCAAGCATTATTCATGACCGGATTGCCTATTACCAGTGGACCTTCATTGAGCAAGATCCGATGGAGATTGATGAGTCCATTGTGCGGGAATTTTATGAAAATCTTTTGAGTGGAGACGCAGAGACAGTGTTTCTTAGAGGACGACAGTTAGATACCTTCACTCAGGCTTTTGAAGCCCTCCTACAGCTCCCTCACATTCTACCTAGCCGAGACGCCTATCCGAAGATAAAGGCGGATGTGATCAAGGGGAAGATTCCATTGGATACAGTGCTGAAGAAGATTGGCCGTCCTGAGGCCCAGTAGGAGTACAGTAAGGGGGAAAAAGCCGCCCCCATTAGCATTGCATGTTCTCATCTCACTCCCGAGGCGAGGATATGACAGCAGATAGTGGCTGATTATCTGTTGCCTAACACCCACGCCACCCACATCCGAGTCAAAGTCGATGTGATTCTTTGGACTATCTGATTAACCAAAGATAGGGAGACTCGAACACGCAATCTCTTAGATGAGTATGAGGAGACTATGCCATTTGAACTATAACTCATTGGCAACTTAAAAGAATTGAGGATAAGTAAAAAAAAAGTAGTCTTTTATTTACATAGTTTGGTACTCACTAGGCACTGGATTCGATAGTCCCAAAACATTTGGACCATTATATGGTCCCATAACAAAACATGTTTTTTAAGTTTTTTTAACAACTGCTAAATAGTCCTTTTCTAATTTTAATTACAAATTAACCCTATATATTTTATTTAATTATAAAAAATATTTTTTATTTTATAAATTATTATTTTATTATTCATCTATTATGTTTATTAACAATCAAAATAAAAAACAATAACGAATTAGATCTTCCATTGATCGTAATAAATTTTTTGGCCATTCCAATCGATTAAAAGTTTATATTTGATCCGTGACGTTCGTCCAGGGCTGTGAAATCGTGTTTTATTGAAAATCAATCGATTGGATTATCAAAACAATTGATTGAATTTCAGGTTTCCATAACTCAATCGATTAGATTACAAGTTATCACAAAACAATCGATTGGAAATTGTAAGGCAGCATAGTTTTCGCAAAAATCAATCGATTGGTTATATTACCCAATCAATTGAACAATGACTAAAATGTTGGTTTTTTAAAATTCAATCGATTGCTTATACTACCCAATCGATTGAAATCCAGTCTTCCCAAACTTCAATCGATTGAATTTTGCAAGGCATGCGGGGTTTTTCTTATTCAATCGATTGGTCATATTACCAATAGATTGAAATCATCAAAGCAATCTGTTTTAGTTAATTCAATCAATTGGTTCTGTTATTCCCTCAATAAATTCATCTCCAAAATCTTGTTCAGATTCATATTATTTATCCATCATATCTTGGTCACATATTAGCTCTTCTTGTTGGTTAATGTCATTGTCCTCGTAGTATTATTCATCCATCTCAATGTCCGTAAATATACCTGACATCTTCAAAAATTACCAATGAAAAAATTCCAGTACATTTCCTATAACACTAAAATCATTTTTACTTATTGTTCATATCCTGGCCCAACGATTAAGGCCCAGGGTCCAAGTAAAAAGGCCCAACCCAAAGGGTTGACCTCACCTTTCACCAGATCAGCCACTACGAAGTCGGTGCTCATCTCGACTTGCTCTAAAGAAGTCGGGAACGAGGGTTAGCTGGCAGATAAGCACTCATTTGAATGAGCAACTGCCCCTAGAATCTCTCTAACCACTTCCACGAGTCATATCTTAACTTCCCTAAGATAAAAGGACGGTTAACACCCTAGAAAAGTGGCACTACTCCAACGGTGGTTATTGGATCACCACTATAAATACACTGACACCCTTCAGGTATCTCTAAGTCCCAATACTCTTTAGACCTGCTAACACTCTTGCTGACTTAGGCATCGGAGTGTCCTTGCAGGTACCACCCCCCATTCATCCATACTCACAAGTCGGACGGAAGCCTTCAAGGCGCAGACCCTCTCAAAGGCTTCCTCCCCCAAACGATTGGGCCAACCAACGCCATCCAGCCCATTAATCTCCGGTTACCTACCGTAACATTGGCGCCGTTGCCGGGGACCCGAGAGATCAACAAGTGATGGCGGACAGATCCCCCGAGGAGGGTCATGTGGAAACAGATTCTGAACAAGAGAATATGGATACCGGAAATAATGACGCGGACCTAACCCTCCATCAGGAAACCAACGATCAACACAAAGAAGGAACCTCCGGAGTCAAAACCCCGAAGGTGAATTCCTCAGAAGGCCGTGAGTCAGAGAAGGACGGATAGTCCCATGCAACTGAGCTTATGGGATTAGTCCATGTCCACCAAAGTCGTTTGGAACAACTAGAACAGGAACGGGAGCGACAAATGGAGATAGAAAAGCACCTAAGAGAGGAGATGGATCGACGAAAAGAGTTAGAGGAAAAACTCTTAAAACTAGAATCCTCCCTCAAAGGTCGGAACTCCCGTGATAGTAGAGAAGAGTCGCCCCTAGGAGGGGAAGATCCTTTTAGTGAGGACATAATGAGGGCAAAAGTTCCGAGAAACTTTAGAAGCCCCGATATGGACCTCTACGACGGATAATGAGCTCAGAGAAGGTCCCTTCTCACAGTCCATATCCAAAAGACACCCCATCTCTCTAAGTGATGTGCAGGAAAGAGCTGAAAAGTACATCAACATGGAGGAAAATGCTAAGTTAAGAGACCTGAGTTGGCGACCTGGGCACCCTCCCCCAACAAAAGAAAGGGAGAGGGAAACCAAGAAGAAGGAAGAACTCGGTCTCAATAGACCAAGAAAATATCACTCTTATACTCCTCTGAAAGTTTCTATAGTGGATGTATACAGAGAGATTTGTAACACCGAAAGGCTGCCACCCCCCAGACCCATTAAAAATAAAAAAGGGGGGAGCCGTAGCGACTACTGTGAGTACCATAAAATATATGGTCACTCCACAAATGACTGTTACGACCTCAAAAATGTGATAGAAAAGCTGGCTAGAGAAGGTCGGCTTGACAGATATCTCATAGAAAGGTCGGACGGCCATGGGAAGAGAAAGCGAGATGATGTGGATAGAAGAGACCCACCACCGCAGACTCCGGAGAGACATATCCATATGATCTCAGGGGGGTTCGCAGAAGGGGGACTCACCAAATCCTCTCGCAAAAGACACCTCAAGAGAGTCTACCAGGTCGGAGGAGAGTCATCCGACCTCCCAACTATTTCATTCACAAAAGAAGATGGGCAAGGAATAATCCCTGGACACGATGATCCAGTGGTAATAACTATGATCCTAGCAAATGCTCATCTCCACAGAACCCTAGTAGACCAAGGAAGCTCAGCGGACATTCTTTTTAAGCCCGCTTTCGACAAACTAGGGTTGGATGAGAAAGAATTAAGAGCCTACCCCGACACCTTATACGGACTAGGCGACACGCCAATAAAGCCACTAGGATTTTTGCCCCTCCACACCACCTTTGGAAAAGGGGAAAAATCAAAAACTCTGAGCATAGACTTCATAGTCATCGATGTAGGGTCAGCATATAATGCTTTAATTGGCAGAGCTACCCTTAATCGACTCGGAGCGGTGGTATCCACTCCTCACCTTTGTATGAAATTCCCGACCTTAGCGGGGATAACAACAGTAAGGGGAGATCAGAAATTGGCAAGGAAATGCTACAATGAAAGCCTAAACCTGAGAGGAAAAGGCAGAGAAGTTCACACAGTAGAGCTCGGAGGCACAAGGGCCAAAGAGGAGCTGCGTCCACAACCGGGAGGAAGAACAGAGGCGATACAGGTCGGCGAAGAGGAGGGAAAAAATACTCACATAGGGGCCAACCTAGGGGAAACCCTAAAACAAGGGTTGACTAAGCTCCTAAAAGATAACTCCGATCTCTTCGCCTGGAAAGCCTCCGACATGCCTGGGATAGACCCCGAGCTCATGTCTCATAAGCTCTCGATTTACCCGGGGTCCCGACCTGTACAACAAAGAAGACGCAAGCTCGGCCCAGAACGAGCCCTAATAGTAGAAGAGCAAGTACAAGCGCTCCTAGAAGCCGGCTTCATCAGAGAAGTCAAGTATCCAACATGGTTAGCCAATGTAGTGCTAGTCAAAAAACAAAATGGTAAATGGAGAATGTGTGTCGACTATACCGACTTAAATAAGGCCTGTCCCAAGGACCCCTATCCACTGCCAAGTATTGACACCTTGGTAGACTCCAGCTCAGGGTATCAATACTTGTCATTCATGGACGCCTACTCGGGGTATAACCAAATCCCGATGCATGAGCCAGACCAGGAAAAAACATCATTCATCACGCCCAGAGCTAATTTTTGCTACGTGGTCATGCCGTTTGGATTAAAGAATGCAGGGGCCACATACCAGAGGCTGATGAATAAGGTGTTTGCCTCTCACCTTGGAGGCTTAATGGAAGTGTACGTCGACGACATGCTGGTAAAGACCAAGAAAGAAGTCAATCTCTTGGCAGACCTCTCACAAGTCTTCGACACCATAAGGTTACACGGGATGAGACTAAATCCCTCAAAGTGTGCCTTTGCAGTAGAGGCAGGAAAATTCCTAGGGTTTATGCTAACACAAAGAGGGATTGAAGCTAATCCCGACAAGTGTAGAGCTATCCTGGAGATGAAAAGCCCGACCTGTTTAAGAGAGGTCCAGCAGCTGAACGGCCGACTTGCAGCCCTCTCCAGATTCTTGGCAGGATCAGCACTAAAATCCCTTCCACTGTTCGCCTTATTGAGAAAGGGATGTCAATTCGAATGGACTCCGGAATGCGAGGAGGCGTTCCAAGAGTTCAAAAGATTCTTGAGCCAACCTCCTATTCTAACCCGACCCATAGCTGGGGAAGACCTCGTCCTATACTTATCTGTAGCAGACAAGGCCGTCTCGTCGGCCCTGATAAGAGAAGATGAGGTCGGACAGCACCCAGTATATTTCATCAGTAAAGTTCTACAAGGCCCTGAGCTAAGGTACCACAAACTAGAGAAGTTCGCCTACTCCTTAGTAGTAGCCTCACGAAGGCTACGACCTTACTTTCAAGCTCACACAATAAGAGTTCGCACGAACCAACCTATGAAGCAAATCCTCCAAAAGACGGATGTTGCAGGGAGAATGGTTCAGTGGGCAATAGAACTCTCCGAGTTCGACTTGAAGTATGAAACTCGGACGGCGATTAAAGCCCAGTGCCTCACCGACTTTATTGCGGAATACGCGGGAGAACAAGAGGAAAGACCAACTACATGGGAACTCTATGTAGATGGCTCCTCAAACAAAACAGGGAGCAGTGCAGGCATAATATTGGTGGACGAAAGAGGGACCCAAATAGAGGTTTTCCTCAAATTTGAATTCTCAGCTTCAAATAATCAGGCAGAGTATGAAGCCTTGATTGCTAGATTGAAGCTGGCGGAAGAAGTCGGTGCTACAAAAGTGATGATATACAGCGATTCGCAAGTAGTAACCTCCCAGATAAGTGGAGAGTATCAGGCGAAGGACACAAATATGAAAAGGTACTTGGAAAAAACTCTGGAACATCTTGGGCGCTTTGCAGAAACCGAGGTCAAATACATAACTCGGGATCTAAATAGCAGAGCAGATGCCCTATCCAAGTTGGCAAGTACCAAGCCAGGAGGGAATAACAGAAGCCTGATCCAAGAAACTCTCCAGAAACCCTCCGTGGTAAAAGTAGAAGACAAACAAGAGGTCCTTGAGATAGTCGGATTAAACCTCGGTTGGATGAACCCCTTGGTCGAATACATGAAATTCGACATCCTCCCCAAGGAGGAGAAAGAGGCTAAGAAGATCCGAAGGGAAGCATAACATTACACTCTGGTGAGAAATATCCTCTACAGAAGGGGGATATCAACACCATTATTAAAGTGTGTACCGACCTCAAACCACCGAAGTGTTGGAAGAAGTCCACAGTGGGATCTGCAGAAATCATCTCGGAGCAAAGTCACTAGCCAGGAAAGTGATCCGAGCTGGATTCTACTGGCCGACCTTGCAAAAAGATGCCACAGAATTTGTGAAAAAGTGTCAACCATGCCAGATGCATGCAAATTTCCATGTGGCTCCCCCGGAGGAGCTCATCAGTATCACTTCTCCATGGCCTTTTGCAAAATGGGGAATGGATTTGTTAGGACCTTTTCCCCAGGCGCCAGGACAAGTCAGATACCTGATTGTGGGAATAGATTATTTCACAAAGTGGATAGAAGCAGAACCACTGGCCACCATCACCGCACAAAGAAGTCGGAGGTTCCTCTACAAAAATATCATCAAGAGATATGGGATACCTCATTCCATTACTACAGATAATGGAACCCAATTCACCGACTCTACCTTTAGAAGCCTAGTAGCCAGTATGAAGATCAAACACCAGTTCAGCTCGGTGGAACACCCGCAAGCCAACGGGCAAGCCGAGGCAGCCAACAAAGTCATACTGGCAGGGCTAAAGAAAAGATTACAAGATGCAAAAGGAGCCTGGGCCGAAGAGCTCCCACAAGTGCTATGGGCTTACAGGACAACCCCCCAATCCGCCACTGGAGAAACACCCTTCCGACTAGTCTATGGCGTAGAAGCCATGATCCCAATAGAAGTCAATGAACAAAGCCCAAGAGTGATTCTCCATGACGAGATCGGAAATATACAGGGGCATAAAGAGGAGCTCGACTTGCTTCCCGAGGTCCGAAAAGAAGCAGAGATAAGAGAAGCAGCGTTGAAACAAAGGATGACTACAAGATACAACAAAAAAGTCATTCGAAGAGCATTCACCCCAAGTGACTTAGTCTTGATCAGAAACGACATTGGAGTCAACAAATCAGGAGAAGGAAAGCTCGCTGCAAACTGGAAAGGACCATACAAAATCAATGAGGTCTTAGGAAAGGGCTATTATAAAGTAACCAACTTGGACGGCACCGAGTTACCAAGGTCGTGGCATGCTTGTAATATGAAAAGGTACTATAGCTAAAAGCGAACTCTACTCCCTGATGTACTCTTTTCCCAACTTCATGATTTTTTCCCAAAACCAAAGGGTTTTTTCTGGAGAAGGGTTTTTAACGAGGCATCATAGTAGAGGCTAAGGGAAATAGACTGTCAAAAATCCTTAGTAGCAATAAAGTACCTCCCCAATTAATAAAGATCTTTTTATCTTACAAATATCTCTTAAATTCCTTTGTTGTTTTCTCTTTCTACGAAACGCACCGACTTAAGCTCGACAAAACGTGAAAATTCCATGAACCGACCTAGATGGTCATCAGGATAAAACGACGAGGTACAAGTCGGTCTAAAGAGGTTATAAAAGGTGATCGTAAGAAACTCGGAAACGTTCTGACTCACAAGTCAGAATGAAAAGACCGAGTAGAAACAGAAAACGAATCGCAAAAATAACCTAAGTCATAAAAACTCAATAAGACAAAATTGAGTACTAGGAATAACGAAAGAGATAGGAAAAAACCCAAGAAAAATTAAAAGGCTGTTCTAAAGATCCTTGAAACTAAAAGGTTCAAAAAGACAGACAAGCCAAAGAAAAGGTTTTCCAGAAAAGATCAAGGGGAATTCGAAAAATCAGAAAAGCATGCACGCATAAAGTAACTTAAACCCTCATCCAAAAAGGGTACTTATTTTTAACTTAAACCCTTATTTAAAAAGGGTATTTTAAATATTTTGTTTACGGCCTTATAAGGCCAAAAGCAAATTGTTCAAAACATCACCACCAACACAAATAAAGAAGTTTAAAAAAGGGGGGACCCACAGGCCGGGCCCCAAAATAGCCAACAAATTACTTTTTAGGAAGAAGAGTAGACGGATCACCACCACCAGAGTCAGGAAGAACGCCGCTAGGACCAGGAAGAGAGGCATCCATAGGAGAGGAAGTCGGAGGAACAGTAGAAGAGCTCGGAGCGTCCTTAGGACGAGGAGGGGACTCTATGATCTTCTGCCCTCGAGTCTTCAATTCTGACTCGGAAACAATCACAGGGGTAGGAGGATCCACAATGGCACCGTCGATGACGACTTTGTCGGGATCTAAAGGAGAAAGGTCCAAGTCAGGAGCAATGACTCCGACCTGCTCCTTAAAGACCCTCCAAGCCTCCTCGGCGCCATCAGCGATAGAGTCCTCCAACTCGGCATAGGCCTTCCGAGAATTCAGCAGATCATTCTTCACAGCCACAAGATCTTCAAATAACTTTTGATAGCTGCCCTGCGCTGTTTTCCTCAAGTCCACCTCCATGTTGCATTGGGCTTGCAACTTCCTCCCCTTCTCCCGAAGATTATCTCTCTCCTCCTTCAGGTTGGCGACTTCCTCCTTCAACTCCCTCTCATGCTCTTGATATATACGAAGCCTTCCTTCCAGCTCCTCGACCCTCGAGGTCATCCCTAAAGAGCTGAGAGGAGCCTTCTCAAAAATATCCAAGAGTTTGCCACAAACCCCCGCCACCTTGAGACTCTCTTCAACCAGAGTGGTAAGGTGGTGACGAACAGACACATCATCCATGCTTATACGAGCTTGGGGTAGATGTTCTTTCGGACGAATGCAAGAGCATCCGCCTTCACCTCACCAGAAGAGCCAGACTCTAAGGTCTTGCGCTTCTTATTCTCTGGCTCAGGAGAAGGTCGGGCAGAGGGGGCGGCTGAGAGAAAGTTGAAGAAGAAATCACGATGGGCTGAGAGGGAGTCCCAACGTTCCGAGGAGGAGGAGGAGGAGAGATAACCGCCCTGGCGCTACCAGTCCTGGCGCGAGACCTTGCTTTAGCCTCCTGGACCCTTTGGTAAGACTCCTGAGTGTTTGCCTTTGCCACCTCTGAAAAGACAATAACAGATAGATCAGACAAGTCGGAAAGGTCAGTCAGACAAGTCGAAAATCTAACAAACAAATAAAAGCTACCTAGCTGTGCCTGGACAAAGGTCGGAGACCCCTGGAGAAACTTTTT
>NC_029787.2:80469079-80474834 GCF_000816755.2 Arachis ipaensis
AAACCCGGTCTTCAGGACCCGGGACTAGCAATTCATACTTCGGCTCGTCATCCTCAGAAGTACAAATTCTGTGGTGAGTGTGAAGGTTGGTGATAAACTCAGTATCGACTGAGGGTTCCTCCCCTAGGACCGTGACATCAACCCATTGAGAAAGGATATCTACGGAAGCCATTTCTTTTTCTTAAAAAGGTAGCAAAAAACCTACAAGGAAAAAAGAAAAGGAAAATAAAAAACACGGTCTCTAAAGGAGGAAATACGGAACTGAAGTATACAAACCAACCTATCTACAAAATGAAGGCATGCAAATAGAAAAGCATGTTACAAAAAGAACTAACCTTTATCCGAAAATGAGGGTTGGAGAAAACGAAAGCCTTCGAAAATGCAAAAATACAGCACGAACGAATGAAAGGGAAATTTGAAAATCGCAGAAACGAAACAATGAAAGAGAGGGAAAGTATTTATAAGTACGTTAGGGGCACAATGGTAAAAACGGGGCAGTCATTAATGAAAATGCACCGTTACCAAGACCATCAATCCCTACGCACATCCCTAACGGACACCTTTCACCAGATCAGCCACTACGAAGTCGGTACTC
The DNA here is from genome assembly GCF_000816755.2 of Arachis ipaensis. Lineage (NCBI taxonomy): Eukaryota > Viridiplantae > Streptophyta > Magnoliopsida > Fabales > Fabaceae > Arachis > Arachis ipaensis. Next base: position 80,469,675 of record NC_029787.2, read on the forward strand.
ATCTCGACTTACTCTAAAGAAGTCGGGAACGAGGGTTAGCTAGCAGATAAGCACTCATTTGAATGAGCAACTGCCCCTAGAATCTCTCTAACCACTTCCACGAGTCATATCTTAACTTTCCTAAGATAAAGGGACGGTTAACACCCTAGAAAAGTGGCACTACTCCAACGGTGGTTATTGGATCACCACTATAAATACACTAACACCCTTCAGGTATCTCTAAGTCCCAATACTCTCTAAACCTGCTAACACTCTTGCTGACTTAGGCATCGGAGTGTCCTTGCAGGTACCACCCCCCATTCACCCATACTCACAAGTCGGACGGAGGCCTTCAAGGCGCAGACCCTCTCAAAGGCTTCCTCCCCCAAACGATTGGGCCAACCAACGCCATCCAGCCCATTAATCTCCGGTTACCTACCGTAACACTTATCATTTAAAAAATATCATTTTCCAAAATTCTATTTTTAAACTTAATTTTTCAAATACGATTTTTTTTTATTTAGGGCGAGTTAGCCGCACTCTATATCTTTTTATAGAGTTCGTTTGACCTACCGAACTCTAAAATTTTTATAGAGTTTGTCTAACCCCGGCGAATTTCACTCGAATTTTTTAAAACCAACAAAACTCAAATTTTTAAGCCATTATCATCGTCTACAAGAGTACATAGGAGTACACAAAAATATACCGATAACAAGCATGGCTTTTTCAACGTTAATGGCAACAATTATCATCGTTTCCAGAAATACGCAGATACACAAGAATAAGACATATCTAAACAGGATTTTTTCTTATTATAAATTAAAAAAAAAAACCTATTATTTTTCCAATATTGTTGTGTACTCCTATGTACTTCAAGAACTTGAGTTAGCCATTTTTTTTAGAACTTGAAGTGAAATTCGTCGGGGTTAGGCAAACTCTATAAAAATTATAGTGCGGCGAACTTGCTTTGCATAAAAAAAACTCGTATTTGGGAAATTAAAGTTAAAAATGGGGTTTTCGAAAATAATAATTTATTGAGGGGTAACAGAACCAATCGATTGAATTAACTAAAACCAGATTACTTTGATGATTTCAATCGATTGGGTAATATGACCAATCGATTGAATAAGAAAAATGTCACATGCCTTGCAAAATTCAATCGATTGTGTATCAATTCCAATCGATTGAAGTTTGGGAAGCCTCAATCGATTGGTTTGTGCATCCAATCGATTGAATTTTTAACAAAAACAATTTTTCCAACCCAATACGTATGTAATTGGATCAATGATAAAATTATAATCGATTAAGATTGTAAAATATTTATTACCATTAATGGAAGATCTAATTTATTATTGTTTTAGTTTTTGATTCTCAATAAACATGATAGATGAATGATAAAAAAAATAATTTATAAAATAAAAAATAAATTTTATAGTTAAATAATATATAAAAGACTAATTTATAATTAAAATTAAATAAAGACTATTTAACAGTTATTAATTTTAAAATAAAATACTTTAAAATATATTTGATAGATAAAATTTAAAACGTAAAATGAAGAGAAAGCTCTAACAAATACCCAAATCGAAGCTATTGAGAGCCCTTCTCCCTCTGCTTAGCTTTGATCCCTTTCTTTGAATTCTTTTTGTTGCTTGAATCTCAGATCCCCATTTTCTCTTTTCTGCCATCTCATTTCTTCCTTGTCCCTACCTCGTGTGAATCTGCCGCTACAATAATCTCCTGGCAATCTCATTCTTTCTTCTCCGATCCTTTGGTGATGCTGAAATTAGGGACGAATCTGATGAGAGGTTGAGAAGCTCGATAACTCCTTGAGTTTGGGTTTCTTCACCGACGCTGAGTTTAGGACATGCATTGCATTAGGGAGATGTGTGTGATCTTCTTAGTGGCTGGGCTTCCAAAAGGCACTGCCTTTAGCCACACAATAATGTTACTGATGCAAAGTTGTTGCACAAATTGGGCAGAGATTTGTGACAAACTCATTTCTTCATGGCAAGAATTGTATTCGGCTTTCAGATTCTCGGATTTCTCTATTCTGATTTCCCCGAGCAAAGTTGCACGCGATGAATATTTCTGGTATGGTTCCCACCATTTTTCCCATTTTTTACTTAAATATTTTCCCTCTAATTTGGTCAAAAAGATTTTAACTGTTCCCTCTAATTAATTTGGTGCAGCACAAAATCACACCGCTAGAGAATTGGGAAAATCTTTTTTTCAGATTATTTTCTTTTCTTATCCTCTTTCAATTCCTGTGAGTATCATGTTTTTTTTATATTTTTGTAAATACAATTTCTGCAAGGATTATACTCAAATTTTTTTCTTATACTTCTTCTTGTCATCTTTGTAATGTTTGTTCCTGAGTTATGAAATAGATTTCCTTCATTTGTTGTTATTAGGTTGTTGAGTGCTTTCTCCTCTTAGTAGATAGGTTGTTGGGAAGAACCTGCTATTTCTTGTGCTCTTGATGCATGTGTTTGGAGCCTTGTTGTACATAACTCATGCTGAATTTTCATCTATAATCTTTCAATACTTTTATCACCATCAAGCTTTTGGTTAATTGTTCCTTAAATCTTTCCTTTCAACATGTGGTTCTTTGGTGATGCTACATTAATGAAAAGAAGAATATGATATGTTACGATATCTTTTCCTTCATGTATTTGTGAAAATAGTATTAGTTTATCTATTACGTACATTATTTTCATACATTTATGATGGTCTTTCTGAATTTGTTGAAGATTTATAGTGCATGCTTGCTGTTGATTCTAATTTTATTTGAAAATAATGTCAAATTCTAATTAAAGTGATAAAAGCTGCATAGTATTTAAAACTTGAATTATTACATATAAGAAAAAATAATGGACAACCTTTAATTTGCAGATTCAATTTTTAATGTTCAAATACATTAAAAATACTAATAAAAAATATTGATGCAGAAACTTTCTATACCTACTTTTGTTTTTTTATTCATAATGCACTTCTTAATATTTAGGTGATCCAAGATGGCAATTCTATCTGAGCATGGTGATACATCATTGCCTCAAGTCTCACAATCTTGTTGCAAATCTTCAAATTGGATTGCTGTGGAAGAAAGTGAGTTTTTCGAATGCTGTGGAAGCATCAAATTCGCTAAGGAGATGGCTTCTGCTTCTCTTTTCTCGTCGTTGCAACACGCACTCGATGTTGCCTCTGACGTTTGGCGTAATAAGATCAATATCCATTCCTAGCTAGTAGCTCTCAATTCTCACACGAATATCTCTGAAAAATCACCCTTCTATCGTGCATCCTACGATAGTGCTTCATCAACTATTATGAATTCTACTCTTAAGGTTTGCTACGTTTACCATTCTTTTTGCGTTTTGTTATTTAATTGAAGATAATCCTTTAAATGTTACCTGGATTATGATTCGTTTGAGCATGTGGAATCTGGTAAGGTTCAGTTTTCCATACTTTACGAAAGATTTTAATTGGGATACTGATGTGATACTAATAGATTTGAAGGTAATTTTAAAAAAGAATTTATTTTCCAAACACTATAAATAGCACTGTTAATTGAATTTTAATCATTACATTTGTCTTTGTAGATGAGTATTACAAATAAGCCAGCATGTGAGTTCCACTAGGCATGTCGAAAGCAATTCACTATCGTTGAACAACTTATTGCAAAGTTTTTTCGAAAGAGAGGGTACGTTCGTTCTAAAACTGAATTGCTAATAATCCAAGCTGTTGTAAAAGACTTTGATTTGAATAAAAAGCCATATCTTATAGATGATTTGGATCCTATTGCGCGTGACAAAGCTCGGCGATTTTGTGAAATATGGTGTCCAGGAGAATACTATATTTGATGTACTTTTGTTGAACATAACTGTAACTCTTTTATTTTCCAGTTTTATCTAAGCTTAGTATTTTGGTTTAATGATATTTTTTATTTTTGACTGAACATGTTTGTCTACTAATAATTGGTTGTTATGACTCCTCTGAAAAGCAAGTCTTCCATTCTAAGAGTTAATACAATTCTTTTAAAAATAGCATCCTCGTCCTCTAGACTGTCTATAAACTAATGTGCCTGTGCCTCTGAAACACGTTAGTATGATTGTTGCTATTTAAAGACGCTAATTGAAATAAAATTAATAATACAATATTAGACAAACAGACACACAAAATAAAAGGAAGGAATGAATAAAGAAAAGACAAGCTGCATAATCTCTCATCCGAGTTAAGCACATCACTTGAGTTGTCCTCCTCATGAATGAATTTTGAGTCAAATTATCAATTTAATATTTATTATAAAACAAGTAAAATTCGGCAGCTTAAAAATAATATACACATTATATTTAAGTTTTATTCTAATTAATAATTAAATATGTATTTAATTAAATTAAATATCAATATTTAAGAAAATTCAAATTGAGAATTTTAAGATTTTAAATTTAAAATTTGTTAAAAAAAAAAGGATAACGGTAACAGAGAAGAATAAAAGAATGACCAACAGATAATATAGATGAAGATAATTCAAATCATTCGTTACCTAGTCATATAGCTAACTCTTTGCTTAACTAATTCCTATAAATATGCATCATATCAACATTATATAAGAACTGATACTTCTCATTCATTTGTATATTCTTGTTATTTGTTCATTCACATTTCAATAGAAGAATATATTGGATTTCATTAATATTAGTTTGCTATCTTGCTACTGTTATAAAGAAAAATTAAGAGTGCGACCGAGATTATCGAGACCAGAGACAAAGGTAAATTATTTAACAAAATTATACCTTACTTTATATGATTTAACTATACTTAATGTATTTTTGGACTCATGTATAGCCTTTTCTCTATTGTAGGACATTGAAGGTGAAATTATTCAAGATAAATAAAATGTGTAGCCTTTTCTCTATTTTCTGATATTTGATATTTTGTTCCTTTTGCATCACTACTCTCAAATAGGTACCATACTTGTATTCTCGGATATATATTACCGTACTCATAGTAGCCCGAACTTGACTGAAAATTTTTTAAGGGGTAAAAATTTTAACATAAAAATCATGATAAAATTTTTTATATTAAAATGAAATTTATAAATAAAATTTATTTTTTTATTACTAATATCATAAAAAAAATAAATATCTACAAATAAAAATTATAAAGTACTATTTAATGGTA